>NC_053023.1:629248796-629411759 GCF_003073215.2 Triticum urartu
CTGTCTCTCTGTCTCTCTCTGTTTCTGCGTTCTGGAATTATGCCCTTTCACCATTTCTTATATATCCGGAGATCCGTAACTCCGATTGGATTGAAACCTTTGCTCCGATTTTTTTCCTGAAAATTAGCTTTCTTGCGAACAAAGAAGAGCAGTAACCGCCTTACGGGGGCCCACGAGGGTCAGTGGGGCGCCCAGGGGGCAGGCGCGCCCCCTGGCTCGTGGCTCCCTCGGGCACCGTCTGGCGTTGATTTCTTCCCATATATCACATATATTCCAAAAATATTCTCCGTCCGTTTTTATCCCATTTGTACTCCGTTTGATATGGATTTTCTGCGAAACAAAAAACATGCAACAAACAGGAATTGGCACTAGGCACTAGATCAATATGTTAGTCCCAAAAAATAGTATCGAAAGTTGCCAAAAGTATATGAAAGTTGTAGAATGTTGGCATGAAACAATCAAAAATTATAGATACGACGGAGACGTATCAGCATCCCCAAGCTTAATTCATGCTCGTCCTCGAGTAGGTAAATGATAAAAAAGATAATTTTTATGTGGAATGCTACCTAGCATAATCTTGATCATGTAATCTAATCATGGCATAAATATTAAGACCCGAGTGATTCAAAGCAATAGTCTATCATTTGACATTAAGACAATAATACTTCAAGCATACTAACCTAGCAATTATGTCTTATCAAAATAACATGGCCAAAGAAAGCTCATCCCTGCAAAATCATATAATCTGGCTATGCTCCATCTTAACCACACTAAGCATTCAAATCATGCACAACCCCGATGACAAGCCAAGCAATTGGTTCATACTTTTTAATGCGCTTCAGCCTTTTCAACCCTCACGCAATATATGAGCGCAAGCCATGGACATAGCACTATGGGTGGAATGGAATATGATGATGGAGGTTTGTGTGAGAAGACAAGAAAAGGAGAAAGTCTCACATCGACGCGGCTAATCAACGGGCTATGGAGATGCCCATCAATTGATGTCAATGTGAGGAGTAGGGATTGCCATACAACGGATGCACTAAGAGCTATAAGTGTATGCAAGCACAAACTGGAAACTAAGTGGGTGTGCATCCAACTTGCTTGCTCATGAAGACCTCGGGCAATTTAGGAAGCCTATCATCGGAATATACAAGCCAAGTTCTATAATGAAAATTCCCACTAGTACATGAAAGTGATAACTCAAGAGACTCTCTATATGAATAACATGGTGCTACTCTGAAGCATGAGTGTGGTAAAAGGATAGTAGCATTGTCCCTTCTCTCTTTTTCTCTCATTTTTTGGGCCTCCTCTTTTTTTGGCCTTTCTCTTTTTTTCTTTTTTTTCTTTCGTCTGGAGTCTCATCCGGACTTGTGGGGGAATCATAGTCTCCATCATCCTTTCCTCACTGGGACAATGCTCTAATAATGATGATCATCACACTTTTATTTACTTACAACTCAATTTACAACTCGATATCTAGAACAAAGATATGACTCTATGTGAATGCCTGTGGCAGTGTACCAGGATGTGAAATGATCTAGCATAGCAATGACATCAAAAAACGGACAAGCCATGAAAACATCATGCTAGCTATCTTACGATCATGCAAAGCAATATGACAATAAATGCTCAAGTCATGTATATGATGATGATGGAAGTTGCATGGCAATATATCTCGGAATGGCTATGGAAATGCCATGATAGGTAGGTATGGTGTCTGTTTTGAGGAAGATATAAGGAGGTTTATGTGTGATAGAGCGTATCATATCACGGGGTTTGGATGCACCGGCGAAGTTTGCACCAACTCTCGAGGTGAGAAAGGGCAATGCACAGTACCGAAAAGGCTAGCAATGATGGAAGGGTGAGAGTGCGTATAATCCATGGACTCACATTAGTCATAAAGAACTCATATACTTATTGCAAAAGTTTACTAGCCCTCGAAGAAAAGTACTACTACGCATGCCCCTAGGGGGATATATTGGTAGGAAAAGACCATCGCTCATCCCCGACCGCCACTCATAAGGAAGACAGTCAATAAATACCTTGTGCTCCAACTTCGTTACATAACGGTTCACCATACGTGCATGCTACGGGACTTGCAAACCTCAACACAAGTATTTCTCAATTTCACAATTACTCAACTATCACGACTCTAATATCACCACCTTTATATCGCAAAACTATTGCAAGGAATCAAACATATCATATTCAGTGATCTACAACTTTTATGTAGGATTTTATGACTAACCATGTGAATGACCAATTACTGTCATCTCTCTAAATAGATATAAGTGAAGCAGGAGAGTTTAATTCTTTCTACAAAAGATATACCCACTCTCTAACAAATATAAGTGAAGAAAAAGAGCATTCTACAAATGGTGGTTTTTTATGTGAAGAGAAATAGGCAATCCAAACTTCAAATGATATAAGCGAAGCACATGAAGCATTCTATAAAGCAATACTCAAAAGATATAAGTGAAGTGCAATGAGCATTCTATAAATCAACCAAGGACTATATCATACCAGCATGGTGCATAAAAGAAAAGTGAAAACAAAATGCAAAGGACGCTCCAAGATTGCACATATCGCATGAACGAAACGAATCCGAAAACATACCGATACTTGTTGAAGAAAGATGGGATGCCTTCCAGGGCATCCCCAAGCTTAGAAGCTTGAGTATCCTTGAATATTTACTTAGGGTGCCTTGGGAATCCCCAAGATTGAGCTCTTGTCTCTCCTCCTTATCCTCATATCGAGACCTCCTGGATCTTCGAACACTTCATCCACACAAAACTCAACAGAAAGCTCGGTAAGATCCATTAGTATAATAAAGAAATTCACTACTCTAAGTACTGTTGAAAACCAATTCATATTTTGTTTTTGCATTATAGATACTGTAATATAACTTTTCCATGGCTTAATCCACTGATAGGAATTGATAGTTTCATCAAAACAAGCAAACTATGCATCAAAAACAGAATCTGTCTTAAACAGGAGAGTCTGTAGTAATATGAACATTCACCATACTTATGGTACTCCAAAATTCTACCAAAATTAATAAAAATAAAAAATTTGTATATAAAGACATTGCAAAAAGTTTCAGAACCATTTGACATTCCAGTAAAAAATGTAAAATCGCGCACTACAGGAAAAGTTTATGTCCTGCACCGTACAAATCAACAAGTAATCTAAAACTCCTAAAGGCAAACCTTGGCACATTATTTTTGTTTTTAAACTTTATAAAAGCACACAACCGAAATAAATGACTATCTAGAACTTCCGGGTTGTCTCCCTGGCAGCGCTTTCTTTAAAGCCATTAAGCTAGGCATATAGTGCTCAAGTAATGGATCCACCCGGATCCCAAGGTATATCAAAGCCAATTTTAATTAACAATGATTTGTAATTTAGTAGTGAGCACAAAGTAACATATATCATGTAATGACGAAGTCTAACTCTCTTCCTATGCATCGGCATGTCATAAAAGAACAATTCATGCACACAAAGTAAAGGCCAATGCATAGTATAAACAGTTTGTTGCAGCTTTTTGTGTTAGAAACATAAAGAGGCGGAGATGTAGTTCCTCTCTCATAATAATTGCAAGTAGGAGCAGCAAGCACATGCATATTATATCTATCAAAATCATCATGTGTAATAGTAAAACGCAACCCATCAATATAATCCTTAATAAGGGTAAACTTTTCCGATATAGTGTAGTCGGGAGAATTAAAAAAGATAATAGGACTATCATGCGTGGGTGCAATAGCAACAATTTCATGTTTAACATAAGGAACTATAGAAAGTTCATCTCCATAAGCATAATTCATATTGGCATCTTGGCCACAAGCATAGCAAGCATCATCAAAAAGGGATATTTCAAGAGAATCAACGGGATCATAGTAGTCATCATAGCATTCATCCTTTGGTAAGCACGAAGGGAAATTAAAAAATGTATGAGTTGAAGAGTTACTCTCATTAGAAGGTGGGCACGGGTGATCAATCCACTCTTCCTCCTTTTGTACTTCACTCTCCTCCTCATCTTTTTCATCCAATGAGCTCACAATGTCATTAATTTCTTCTTCCATAGACTCCTACAAAATATTAGTCTCTTCTTGGACAGCGGAGGAGTCCTCAATATATGGTTTAACATAGGCATTAGAAGCATAATTATCATAACAATATTTAAGTATGGCAAAATTTTCAGATTTGTAAAGAATAGAATCATACTTTTCAATCAAATAAGCAATTTCGTAAGCACCCTTAAAAGCAACAAATTCTTCAATTTGTTGAACATCATAGTAATTATAAACACCCTTAGCATACGAAGATACGATTCCATTATCGCTAAACTCACATTGGTAGGGAAGGTGTTTCTTAGGATTTTCAGAACAAGTAACATCATATATTTCACATAAATTCCAAGCATAGCACTTCAAACGATGAATTTGATCTAGTAAAAGTTCCCCCTTTTGAGATAAGCGGTGTCGCACATAACAAGCATGATCATCTAAAGATTTACCCTCAACTAAGCTAGTTGGGGTTTCAGCACGAGCACAAAGGGATCGAAGATGATCCAAGTAAAAAGCTTCAGGAGTGTGATAGATTTTGGGTGGTTCTTTAACCATTGGTGTAGTAGGTACAACTAATTTTTTTTGGTATTTTGTGTTTTCTACCCATAACTAAAGATAGAAACCAAGAGAAAAAAATAAAAACTACTTAGTGATAAAGAAAACAAGCACACACGAGAATATTCACCCCACGCTATAACTCCCCGGCAACAGCGCCAGAAAAAGGTCTTGATAACCCACAAGTATAGGGGATCAATTGTAGCCTCTTTCGATAAGTAAGAGTGTCGAACCCAATGAGAAGCTAAAGGTAGAACAAATATTCCCTAAAGTTCTATCGACCACCGATACAACTCTACGCACTCTTGACGTTGGCTTTACCTAGAACAAGTATGAAACTAGAAGTACTTTGTAGGTGTTTTTGGATAGGTTTGCAAGATAATAAAGAGCGCGTAAATAAAAAATAGGGGCTGTTTAGGTAAAGAAGCAATAAAGTTAGTATAGCGAGTGTGGAAAAGTGGTGGTAGGAGTTGCGAAATTGTCCCTAAGCAATTGACTACTTTACTGGACCGATAGCAAGTTTTATGTGGGAGAGGCCACTGCTAGCATGCCATCCCTGACTTGGAATTCTATGCACTTATGATTGGAACTATTAGCAAGCATTTGCAACTACTAACGTTCATTAAGGTAAAACCCAACCATAGCATTAAGATATATTGGTCCCCCTTCAATCCCGTATGCATCAATTTCTATGCTAGGTTGAAGCTTCTGTCACTCTTGCCCTCCAATACATAGTCCTATCAACATACAACTAACCCTATGGTGTGATCCACGCGCGCACTCATATGATGGGCACCAAAGGACAGCAACATAACCACAAGCTAATTAAATCAATCATAGTAATTCAACAATCACCGATAGGATAATGAAAATCTACTCAGACATCATAGGATGGCAACACATCCTTGGATAATAATATGAAGCATAAAGCACCATGTTCAAGTAGAGGGTACAGAGGGTTGCGGGAGAGTGGAACACTGTAGATAGATGGGGGAAGGTGATGGAGATGTTGGTGAAGATGACAGAGGTGTTGGTGTAGATCGCCGTCACACAATGATGGCCCCGGCGGTGTTCCGGCGCCACCGGGAGAGAGGGGGAGAGAGCGCCCCTTCTTCTTCTTCCTTGACCTTCTCCCTAGATGGGAGAAGGGTTTCCCCTCTAGTCCATGGTCTCCATGGTGTGGGAGGGGCGAGAGCCCCTCCGAGATCGGATCTGTCTCTCTGTCTCTCTCTATTTCTGCGTTTTGGAATTCTGCCCTTTCACCGTTTCTTATATATCTGGCGATCCGTAACTCCGATTGGATTGAAACCTTCGCTCCGATTTTTTCCGAAAATTAGCTTTCTTGCGGCCAAAGAAGAGCAGTAACCGCCTTACGGGGGGGCACGAGGGTCAGGGGCGTGCCCAAGGGGGCAGGCGCCCCCCTGCCTCGTGGCTCCCTCGGGCACCATCTCGCGTTGATTTCCAAAAATATTCTCCGTCCGTTTTTATCCAAAAATATTCCAAAAATATTCTCCATCCATTTTTATCCCGTTTGGACTCTGTTTGATATGGATTTTCTGTGAAACAAAAAACATGCAACAAAAAGGAACTGCCACTTGGCACTGTATCGATATGTTAGTCCCAAAAAGTAGTATAAAAAGTTGCCAAAAGTATATGAAAGTTGTAGAATATTGGCATGGAACAATCAAAAATTATAGATACGATGAAGACGTATCAACCAGCGGCGGCTGAGCTCGCTCGAGGACCGGGACCCGAGGACGTAGAGCACATGGAAGAGCATGGGAAAGAGGAGGAGGCTCGCACGGGCCTAACCTGGCTACATTATGGCCAAAAGGTCAAATTCTACTATATCAAAATCTTGTTCAAGTTGGTTAAACCGAAAGAGGGCTTCGAGACGAAGATCTAGGCGCTTGCTTCACCTGATTTGGATAAATGAGCGAAAAGATAAACTAAAATGAAGATCAGGGCAGAAATCGTGTTCAAAAATAATCGTGGAAAAACCCTGGAAAATAAAATGAGACGAACAGGCTAACGAACGAACGTTTGATGTCTGCGGTTAACTCACGAACAGTGTTCGTTAAAATGAACAAACAGACGAATGTTCGCTAATTAACTAAACCGAGAAAACCGAACCGAACAAAATAAAAAAACACATCTAGGGTTTCTAAAGAAAAATCGATCGGTTTTACCTAAACCGAAAAAACCGAGTGTCGGATTCCGGCGAGATCCAGCGAATGGCGGCGGCTCCGGCAGGCTTGCGCGGGTAGCGCGGCGAGGCGAGGCGGCAGGGTTCTTGGCGGCAGCGGTGGCGGGCGGCGGCGCAAGGCGGCGGGGTTTGCGGCGGCGCGACTTGGGCGGCGGGGTTTGTGGCGGGGGCACTGCGGTGAGGGGTGGCGACTTGGGGTCCAATGGGTGCGGCGACACTATTTGAGGAGGGGGGGCTCGGCCTCGGGAGGAGTCCCGAGCGGTGACGGTGGCTTGCCCGTGTCCCGGCCGGACTCGGGCATGGCGGCGGAGGCGGTGGCGCGTGCGGGCCGGCCTGGCTCTGCTGGGCCTTCGGCCAAGTTGCTTGTTGACTTTTTTTAAACAAATTTCGCTGGAAAAATCCTAGAAAATAAAATAAAAATCTAATAATACCAAAACAATTTTTCACCGTTTAAATAGAATATTTGAAACAAAGTGAACATTTTCTTGGCCTAAAAATGAATTTTGAAATATGCATGTTTTTCTAATTCAAATAAAATAGCAATAAAATCCAAATAAAATGTATTTATTTGATTTTAATATTTTTCCTCCAATGTTTCATTTATTTTGGAGAAGCCACTTTATCTCCTTTCATATATTTTAATTTGAAATATTTCCAGAGAGAAAAATAATTAAAACCGAAAATGATCCCCGTTCCAATATTTGATGAAAAATTCAAATATGAAAATCATGAAATCCCCAACTCTCTCCGTGGGTCTTGAGTTGCTTAGGATTTTTTGGATCGCAAAACAAAATGCAATAAAATATGATATGCATGAATGATCTATGTATAACATTCCAAATTGAAAATTTGGGATGTTACGTGGGTGTGGATAGAATTATCAAAAAAGGCGGTGATACGAGTAAAAAAAGTTAATTCGGCTTTTGAAAAGACTGAATCAAATATTACGTATGCCGAATTTATTCTAGAAAAACAGGATGAGAAGGTGTTGGGGAGCTATTTGAAAGAGGAAAAACATATCGTTCAAGTAACACAACCATCATGCTCTCCCAACATGTTTGAAAAGATATGTCTAGCATGTGATTTACATATCTTCCGATTTGGTCGCAACTTTATTGTTGATGCTTCTATAAGAGAAATTCTCATGAGTAATTTTGAAAGACCAATGAAGAAGGTAAATTTACTTGTTAGCAATAAAACTGTTATAGAACATATCGGTTAATTTATTGTGCCATTTATAAAGACCAATAGTGACCTATTATTGCAGCCAAAGTTTTCCCCATTGCTTTATCAGAATTTCATATCCAATTGGGTAGCTTTGCTTGTTTCATACTTGGCTTGCACTTGGTCTCAATTGAGACATGTGTATTCGAAATATTTTCATTACAGAAATTTAAAGCCAAGATCAAATTCTTTTGAGAAATCCGATGCTAATATAATATTTTATCCAAATACATCAGAGATAGGGTGCAAAACACAATGCATAGCCGAATGGGGAGATTCTAAATCTGAACCATTCATTTGATTACCTCCAAAGCCGTTCACACACCAAGATCGGCTAGAAAACAAAATGTATACCTTCGATTCAAACATGTGTGATCAAATCTTTGATTTGTTGTTGAAAAATAATTACATTAGAATTCTTGATCACCATGTCAAGCCATCTATCCAAGGACGAATTTATTGTAAGTTGCATGATTCGTTCAAGCATAGTATTGAGGATTGCAACATGTTTCGTCAAATAGTTAAATCGGCCATTGATAAAGGACGATTAAAATTTGTTGAGACACCAAGAGATGACGAGTCTATTCTAATTGGTCCCGATGGTAAAAGGTTTTTGCATCGGCTGATTCAAGCTGATCCATTTAAAGAGAAGGTAAAAACCGAAGGTGATGGGATCAAGCTTTCAAGTAAAGAAGTTGTTGAAGAGCATAATGAACAAGGACTGGGGGGCATCAAGAATATCCAAAGATTGGTACAAGCACAACCAAAGAAAACAAAGAACGACGTAAGCACAAAGGTAAAAAGCCGAAAGTCACTTTCGCGCAACTATTGGAAAAATATCAGAAGATAAGTGAGAAGAACAGTGCTTATCAGCCAACTAATGCGAAAGCATCAAGATCACCCCCTAGGCGCAAATCCAAGGATCGATATTGGCAAGAAGAGAATTTGAATGCAACTTGTTCATATCCTTATTTTGGGCCACCAATGCCAATGTCATGGATGCCTCCCTATGCTCACGTAAATCCATATCCATCATGGGACAAGTATGATACAAGGGCACATTCTCCATATTATTGTAAACCATCTCGTCAATATTATGCAGCTCCAAGAAGACCAACGTTCAATGAGCAGTCATATGTTCAAGACCGTTTCAATAAAAAAGAGTCGGCCCGGAGCACAAGGAAGAATAAGGAGGTGGTTGAGCAAGTCTACCGCGTCAAAAGGGATGGTCGTAAGAGTCCCACTTCAGATATGATCTCAAATGAAAAAGAGCCAATTAAAGTGCTGACATTGGCTACAAAAGGCAATGGGGAAAGTCAATCAAGTGCCAAATCTGAAGGGAAGAAGTTGAGAGTGCACAAGGTAAAACAAGAATTGCCATTACTTCAAACAAAATCATAGCCGGGGTGCCCACTCGGCTTGTCGTATTCGCAAAAGAAGAAGTTGCAAAAGCTTAGTGCACAAGAACTTTAAAAGAGAAACATGTCATGGGTTCCCAAAGGAAGTATTCAAAATAAGAATTATGTCCAAGCTTCCTTTACAAGGAGTGCGGCAAAGGTGAAGAAGGAAAAGAGTGAAAACTATGAAGGACCAAGCCGAAGTTTTCAACATCTTCGGTCCACACATTATCCATTTTATTCAACAATGTCGTTGATGCCTATGCCATGGAATTTGTCATCAGGTATGATTGGTTACCCTCAATGGGCTTATTTTAATCCATGGAAGCAATATAATTTCTTACATCATGAAAGGGTATTACCAAATCATAATATGTTTGATTAGCTTCACTTTTGTTGCTAATCTAAATGGCGATATATAATTATCATCCTAAGCATGTACAAATGGCCGATGAAGTGTTGACATCGTCCTTAGAAAGAGCATTTTGCAAGTTATTTTTTGACACGCAAGTTTTGCCGAAAAACAGGGGGGCATGTGTTGACACCAGATTTTGGCATGGTTGAAAATATAATTAAGAATGCCTCAAATGCAAAAGTGCTCAAAGTGAGAAAGTTCCATATCGTCAAAAAGATAAACTCTGATATTTGGGCCATAGCCATCCGGTCTCATCTCTAAGGCCGAAGTTGTGTTCGAAGTACTGAGATTTTGTATACAGAACACTATTCAGCTAATTACGCCCCCAAGATGGCCACATTTGAGAAAAATTTCTACATGAATTGTCTTCGTCTCGTTGAAACAGTCGATTTTGATATAAAAATTGTCCCAATCCGAGTTCGTATGCAAAAGTTAAAACCATCCGAATGTTGGAAATATGCCCTAGAGGCAATAATAAAATGGTTATTATTATATTTCTTTGTTCATGATAATTGTCTATTGTTCATGCTATAATTGTGTTATCCGGAAATCGTAATACATGTGTGAATACATAGACCACAACACGTCCCTAGTGAGCCTCTAGTTGACTAGATCGTTGATCAAAAGATAGTCATGGTTTCCTGACTATGGACATTGGATGTCATTGATAACGGGATCACATCATTAGGAGAATGATGTGATGGACAAGACCCAATCCTAAGCATAGCTCAAAGATCGTGTAGTTCATTTGCTGTAGCTTTTCCGAATGTCAAGTATCATTTCCTTAGACCATGAGATTGTGAAACTCCCGGATACCGTAGGAGTGCCTTGGGTGTGCCAAACGTCACAACATAACTCGGTGACTATAAAGGTACATTACAGGTATCTCCGAAAGTGTCTGTTGGGTTGGCACGAATCGAGACTGGGATTTGTCACTCCGTATGACGGAGAGGTATCTCTGGGCCCACTCGGTAATCCATCATCATAATGAGCTCAATGTGACCAAGTGGTTGATCACGGGATCATGCATTACGGTACGAGTAAAGTGACTTGACCGTAACGAGATTGAACGAGGTATTGGGATACCGACGATCGAGTCTCGGGCAAGTAACGTACCGATTGACAAAGGGAATTGTATACGGATTGATTGAATCCTCGACATCGTGGTTCATTCTATGAGATCATTGTAGAGCATGTGGGAGGCAACATGGGTATCCAGATCCCGCTGTTGGTTATTGACCGGAGAGGCGTCTCGGTCATGTCTGCATGTCTCCTGAACCCGTAGGGTCTACACACTTAAGGTTCGGTGACGCTAGGGTTGTAGAGATATTAGTATGCAGTAACCCGAAAGTTGTTCGGAGTCCCGGATGAGATCTCAGACGTCATGAGGAGTTCCGGAATGGTCCGGAGGTAAAGATTTATATATAGGAAGTCCAGTTTCGGCCATCGGGAAGGTTTCGGGGGTCGCCGGTATTGTACCGGGACCACCGGAAGGGTCCCGGGGGTCCACCGGGTGGGGCCACCTATCCCGGAGGGCCCCATGGGCTGAAGTGGGAGGGGAACCAGCCCCTGGTGGGCTGGTGCCCCCCCCCCCCTTGGGCCTCCCCTGCGCCTAGGGTTGGGAAACCCTAGGGGTGGGGGCGCCCCCCACTTGGCTTGGGGGGGGAAGCCACCCCTTGGCCGCCGCCCCCCTTGGAGATCCATCTCCTAGGGCCGGCGTCCCCCCCCAAGGCCCCTATATAAAGAGGGGGGGAGGGCAGCCGCACCCTTGCTCTTGGCGCCTCCCTCTCCCTCCGTAACACCTCTCCTCCCCGCTTGCGCTTGGCGAAGCCCTGCAGGGATCCTGCTGCATCCACCACCACACCGTCGTGCTGCTGGATCTTCATAAACCTCTCCTTCCCCCTTGATGGATCAAGAAGGAGGAGACGTCTTCCCAACCGTACGTGTGTTGAACGCGGAGGTGCTGTCCGTTCGGCACTTGGTCATCGGTGATTTGGATCACGACGAGTACGACTCCATCAACCCCGTTCTCTTGAACGCTTCCGCGCGCGATCTACAAGGGTATGTAGATGCACTCCTCTCTCCCTCGTTGCTAGATGACTCCATAGATTGATCTTGGTGATGCATAGAAAATTTTAAAATTCTGCTACGTTCCCCAACAGTGGTATCAGAACTAGGTCTATGTGTAGTTTCTATGCACGAGTCGAACACAAAGCAGTTGTGGGCGTCGATATTGTCAATTATCTTGCCGTTACTAGTCTTATCTTGATTCGGCGGCATTGTGGGATGAAGCGGCCCAGACCGACCTTACACGTACGCTTACGTGAGACTGGTTCCACCGACTGACATGCACTAGATGCATAAGGTGGCTGGCGGGTGTCTGTCTCTCCCACTTTAGTCAGATCGGATTCGATGAACAGGGTCCTTATGAAGGGTAAATAGAAATTGGCAATTCACGTTGTGGTTTTGGCGTAGGTAAGAAACATTCTTACTAGAAACCTATAGCAGCCACGTAAAAAGTTGCAACAACAATTAGAGGACGTCTAACTTGTTTTGCAGCAAGTGTTTTGTGATGTGATATGGCCAAAAGGATGTGATGAATGATATATGTGATGTATGAGATTGATCATGTTCTTGTAATAGGAATCACGACTTGCATGTCGATGAGTATGAAAACCGGCAGGAGCCATAGGAGTTGTCTTTATTTATTTATTTATGACCTGCGTGTCAACATAAACGTCATGTAATTTCTTTACTTTATTGCTAAAGCGTTAGCTATAGTAGTAGAAGTAATAGATGACGAGACAACTTCAAGAAGACACGATGATGGAGATCATGGTGTCATGCCGGTGACAACGATGATCATGGAGCCCCGAAGATGGAGATCAAAAGGAGCAAATGATATTGGCCATATCATGTCACTATTTGATTGCATGTGAAGTTTATCATGTTTTACATCTTATTTGCTTAGAACGACGGTAGCTTAAATAAGATGATCCCTCGTAATAATTTCAAGAAAGTGTTCCCCCTAACTGTGCACCGTTGTGAAGGTTCGTTGTTTCGAAGCACCACGTGATGATCGGGTGTGATAGATTCTAACGTTCGAATACAACGGGTGTAAGCCAGATTTACACACGCAATACACTTAGGTTGACATGACGAGCCTAGCATGTACAGACATGGCCTCAGAACACAGAAGACCGAAAGGTCGAGCATGAGTCGTATAGAAGATACGATCAACATGAAGATGTTCACCGATGTTGACTAGTCCGTCTCACGTGATGATCGGACACGGCCTAGTTAACTCGGATCATGTTTCACTTAGATGACTGGAGGGATGTCTATCTGAGTGGGAGTTCATTGTATAATTTGATTAGATGAACTTAATTATCATGAACTTAGTCTAAAATCTTTACAATATGTCTTGTAGATCAAATGGCCCATGTTGTCCTCAATTTCAACGCGTTCCTAGAGAAAACCAAGATGAAAGACGATGGCAGCAACTATACGGACTGGGTCCAGAACCTGAGGATCATCCTCATAGCTGCCAAGAAATATTATGTCCTAGAAGCACCGCTAGGTGACGCACCTGTCCCAGAGAACCAAGACGTTATGAACGCTTGGCACTCACGTGCTAATGATTACTCCCTCATTCAATGCGGCATGCTTTACAGCTTAGAACCGGGGCTCCAAAAGTGTTTTGAGAGACACGGAGCATATGAGATGTTCGAAGAGCTGAAAATGGTTTTTCAAGCTCATGCCCGGGTCGAGAGATATGAAGTCTCCGACAAGTTCTTCAGCTGTAAGATGGAGGAAAATAGTTCTGTCAGTGAGCACATACTCAAAATGTCTGGGTTGCATAACCGCTTGACTCAGCTGGGAGTTAATCTCCCGGATGACGCGGTCATTGACAGAATCCTTCAGTCGCTTCCACCAAGCTACAAGAGCTTTGTGATGAACTTTAATATGCAGAGGATGGAAAAGACCATTCCTGAGGTATATTCAATGCTGAAATCAGCAGAGGTGGAAATCAAAAAGGAACATCAAGTGTTGATGGTGAATAAAACCACTAAGTTCAAGAAAGGCAAGGGTAAGAAGAACTTCAAGAAGGATGGCAAGGGAGTTGCCACGCCCGGTAAGCAAGCTGCCGAGAAGAAGCCAAAGAATGGACCCAAGCCTGAGACTGAGTGTTTTTATTGCAAGGGAAGTGGTCACTGGAAGCGGAACTGCCCCAAATACTTAGCGGACAAGAAGGCCGGCAACACTAAAGGTATATGTGATATACATGTAATTGATGTGTACCTTACCAGTACTCGTAGTACCTCCTGGGTATTTGATACCGGTGCGGTTGCTCACATTTGTAACTCAAAGTAGGAGCTGCGGAATAAACGGAGACTGGCGAAGGACGATGTGACGATGCGCGTCGGGAATGGTTCCAAGGTCGATGTGATCTCCGTCGGCACGCTGCCTCTACATTTACCTACGGGATTAGTTTTAAACCTCAATAATTGTTATTTAGTACCAGCTTTGAGCATGAACATTGTATCAGGATCTCGTTTAATTCGAGATGGCTACTCATTTAAATCCGAGAATAATGGTTGTTCTATTTATATGAGAGATATGTTTTATGGTCATGCTCCGTTGGTGAATGGTTTATTCTTAATGAATCTCGAGCATAATGTTACACATATTCATAGTGTGAATACCAAAAGATGTAAGGTTGATAATGATAGTCCCACATACTTGTGGCACTGCCGCCTTGGTCACATAGGTGTCAAACGCATGAAGAAGCTCCATGCAGATGGACTTTTAGAGTCTCTTGATTACGAATCATTTGACATGTGCGAACCATGCCTCATGGGTAAAATGACCAAGACTCCGTTCTCAGGAACAATGGAGAGAGCAGCCAACTTATTGGAAATCATACATACTGATGTGTGCGGTCCAATGAGTGTTGAGGCTCGCGGTGGCTATCATTATGTTCTCACCCTCACTGATGACTTGAGTAGATATGGGTATGTCTACATAATGAAACACAAGTCTGAGACCTTTGAAAAGTTCAAGGAATTTTAGAGTGAGGTTGAGAATCAACGTGACAGGAAAATCAAGTTCTTGCGATCAGATCGTGGGGGAGAATACTTGAGTCACGAATTTGGCACACACTTAAGAAAATGTGGAATAGTTTCACAACTCACGCCGCCTGGAACACCTCAGCGTAATGGTGTGTCCGAACGTCGTAATCGCACTCTATTAGATATGGTGCGATCTATGATGTCTCTTACCGATTTACCGCTGTCATTTTGGGGCTATGCTTTAGAGACTGCCGCATTCACTTTAAATAGGGCTCCGTCGAAATCCGTTGAGATGACACCGTATGAATTATGGTTTGGGAAGAAACCTAAGTTGTCGTTTCTAAAAGTTTCGGGATGCGATGCTTATGTCAAGAAACATCAACCTGAAAAGCTCGAACACAAATCGGAAAAATGCGTCTTCATAGGATACCCTAAAGAAACTATTGGGTATACCTTCTACCTCAGATCCGAAGGCAAGATCTTTGTTGCCAAGAATGGGTCCTTTCTAGAGAAAGAGTTTCTCTCGAAAGAAATAAGTGGGAGGAAAGTAGAACTTGATGAAGTATTACCTCTTGAACTGGTAAGTGGCGCAGCTCAAGAATATGTTCCTGAGGTGCCTGCACTTTCTAGAGAGGAAGTTGATGATGATGATCATGAAACTTCAGATCAAGTTGCTACTGAACTTTGTAGGTCCACGAGGACACGTTCCGCACCAGAGTGGTACGGCAACCCTGTCTTGGAAATCATGTTGTTAGACAACGGTGAACCTTTGAACTATGAAGAAGCGATGGCGGGCCCGGATTCCGACAAATGGCTAGAAGCCATGAAATCCGAGATAGGATCCATGTATGAAAACGAAGTATGGACTTTTAATGATTTGCCCGATGATCGGCGAGCCATAGAAAATAAATGGATCTTTAAGAAGAAGACAGACGCGGATGGTAACGTAACCATCTATAAAGCTCGGCTTGTCGCTAAGGGTTATCGACAAATTCAAGGGGTTGACTACGATGAGACTTTCTCACCCGTCGCGAAGCTGAAGTCCGTCCGAATCATGTTAG
Organism: Triticum urartu; assembly: GCF_003073215.2. Taxonomy (NCBI): domain Eukaryota; kingdom Viridiplantae; phylum Streptophyta; class Magnoliopsida; order Poales; family Poaceae; genus Triticum; species Triticum urartu. Next base: position 629,264,797 of record NC_053023.1, read on the forward strand.
CAATTGTCGCATTCTATGATTATGAGATATGGCAAATGGACGTCAAAACGGCATTCCTTAATGGTTTCCTTAAAGAAGAATTGTATATGATGCAGCCGGAAGGTTTTCTCGATCCTAAGAATGCTAACAAGGTGTGCAAGCTCCAACACTTGATTTATGGGCTGGTGCAAGCATCTCGGAGTTGGAACATTCGTTTTGATGAGATGATCAAAGCGTTTGGGTTTACGCAGACTTATGGAGAAGCCTGCATTTACAAGAAAGTGAGTGGGAGCTCTGTAGCATTTCTCATATTGTATGTGGATGACATACTGTTGATGGGAAATGATATAGAATTCTTGGAAAGCATAAAGGCCTACTTGAACAAGTGTTTTTCAATGAAGGACCTTGGAGAAGCTGCTTATATATTAGGCATCAAGATCTATAGAGATAGATCGAGATGCCTCATTGGTCTTGCACAGAGTACGTACCTTGACAAGATATTGAAGAAGTTCAAAATGGATCAGTCAAAGAAGGGGTTCTTGCCTGTATTGCAAGGTACGAGATTGAGCACGGCCCAATGCCCGACCACGGCAGAAGATAGAGAAAAGATGAGTGTCGTCCCCTATGCCTCGGCCATAGGGTCTATCATGTATGCTATGTTGTGTACCAGACCTGATGTAAACCTTGCCGTAAGTTTGGTAGGAAGGTACCAAAGTAATCCCGGCATGGAACACTGGACAGTGGTCAAGAATATCCCGCAGTACCTGAAAAGGACTAAGGATATGTTTCTCGTTTATGGAGGTGACGAAGAGCTCGTCGTAAAGGGTTACGTCGATGCTAGCTTCGACACATATCTGGATGACTCTAAGTCACAAACCGGATACGTGTATATTTTAAATGGTGGGGCAGTAAGCTGGTGCAGTTGCAAGCAGAGCGTTGTGGCGGGATCTACATGTGAAGCGGAGTACATGGCAGCCTCGGAGGCAGCACAAGAAGTAGTCTGGGTGAAGGAGTTCATTACCGACCTAGGAGTCATACCCAATGCGTCGGGCCCGATGACTCTATTTTGTGACAACACTGGAGCTATTGCCCTTGCCAAGGAGCCCAGATTTCATAGGAAGACTAGGCATATCAAGCGTCGCTTCAACTCCATTCGTGAAAGTGTTCAAAATGGAGACATAGAGATTGGTAAAGTACATATGGACCTGAATGTGGCAGATCCATTGACTAAACCTCTCCCTAGAGCAAAACATGATCAACACCAGAACTGCATGGGTGTTCGATTCATCACAATGTAACTAGACTATTGACTCTAGTGCAAGTGGGAGACTATTGGAAATATGCCCTAGAGGCAATAATAAAATGGTTATTATTATATTTCTTTGTTCATGATAATTGTCTATTGTTCATGCTATAATTGTGTTATCCGGAAATCGTAATACATGTGTGAATACATAGACCACAACACGTCCCTAGTGAGCCTCTAGTTGACTAGCTTGTTGATCAAAAGATAGTCATGGTTTCCTGACTATGGAAATTGGATGTCATTGATAACGGGATCAGATTATTAGGAGAATGATGTGATGGACAAGACCCAATCCTAAGCATAGCTCAAAGATCGTGTAATTCGTTTGCTGTAGCTTTTCTGAATGTCAAGTATCATTTCCTTAGACCATGAGATTGTGCAACTCCCGGATGCCGTAGGAGTGCCTTGGGTGTGCCAAACGTCACAACGTAACTAGGTGACTATAAAGGTACATTACAAGTATCTCCGAAAGTGTCTGTTGGGTTGGCACGAATCGAGACTGGGATTTGTCACTCCGCATGACGGAGAGGTATCTCTGGGCCCACTCGATAATGCATCATCATAATGAGCTCAATGTGACCAAGTGGTTGATCACGGGATCATGCATTACAGTACGAGTAAAGTGACTTGCCGTTAACGAGATTGAACGAGGTATTGGGATACCGATGATCGAGTCTCGGGCAAGTAACGTATCGATTGACAAAGGGAATTGTATACGGATTGATTGAATCCTCGACATTGTGGTTCATCCGATGAGATCATCATAGAGCATGTGGGAGCCAACATGGGTATCCAGATCCCATTGTTGGTTATTGACCGGAGAGGCGTCTCGGTCCTGTCTGCATGTCTCCCGAACCCGTAGGGTTTACACACTTAAGGTTCAGTGACGCTAGGGTTGTAGAGATATTAGTATCCAGTAACCCGAAAGTTGTTCGGAGTCCCGAATGAGATCCTGGACGTCACGAGGAGTTCCGGAATGGTCCGAAGGTAAAGATTTATATATAGGAAGTCCAGTTTCGGCTATCGGGAAGATTTCGGGGGTCGCCGGTATTGTACCGAGACCACCGGAAGGGTCCCGGGGGTCCACCGGGTGGGGCCACCTATCCCGGAGGGCCCCATGGGCTGAAGTGGGAGGGGAACCAGCCCCTGGTGGGCTGGTGTGCCCCCCTTGGGCCTCCCCTACGCCTAGGGTTGGGAAACCCTAGGGGTAGGGGCGCCCCCCACTTGGCTTGGGGGGAAGCCACCCCTTGGCCGCCGCCCCCCCTTGGAGATCCATCTCCTAGGACCGGCGTCCCCCCCAAGGCCCCTATATAAAGAGGGGGGAGGGAGGGCAGCCGCACCCTTGCTCTTGGCGCCTCCCTCTCCCGCCGTAACACCTCTCCTCCCCGGTTGCGCTTGGCGAAGCCCTGCCGGGAACCTGTTGCATCCACCACCACACCGTCGTGCTGCTGGATCTTCATCAACCTCTCCTTCCCCCTTGCTGGATCAAGAAGGAGGAGACATCTTCCCAACCGTACGTGTGTTGAATGCGGAGGTGCTGTCCGTTCGGCACTTGTCATCGGTGATTTGGATCACGACGAGTACGACTCCATCAACCCCGTTCTCTTGAACGCTTCCGCGCGCGATCTACAAGGTATGTAGATGCACTCCTCTCTCCCCCTTTGCTACATGACTCCATAGATTGATCTTGGTGATGCGTAGAAAATTTTAAAATTCTGCTACGTTCCCCAACACCGAATACAGCCCTATCACGAGCCAAAAGTGGCGCGCACCACCAGACACCCTGTCTGATGGGTAGCGCGAATAATAGCATGTTCTGCATGAGCGAATTGACACTCAAGATGACCTCTGATAAAACAAACGTTCAACATGAAAGTTGTTTGTCTCGTTGAAACACTCAAGATTTCTTTTGGGCTCGTTTCCATCTGAGGTCGTTTACTACCTCAAAAATTACCCGCAAGGTCCAGCCAGTTTAAACCGAAGAGTTTTTGAAAGTTTGGATAAAATCAATCCGAATTTGACTAGGGTTTTGGACGTGAATCCAAGACTTATCTGAAAGTGCAACTATCCCTAGGTGGTTTTGGTAATTCATAACAACATATAGCTCACTGAGCTAATGCTATTCCAAGATAATTATTTCAGGAAAGCTCAATGATTGGCATGGCATGGATATGAAAGTGGAACCCTCAAAATGCTAAGGACAATGGATTGGCTCAATCTCAAAAGCTCAAGACTCTTCTTTTTATATTTTAGTGATCCAAGATCACATTGAGTCCATAGGAAAATCCAATACTATCAAGGAGGGATGAGGTGTTGCTTAATGAGCCTCTTGCTCCATGTGCTTAATGATATGCTCCAAAACCCTCAACTACTTTCCCATATCCACATATGACCTAAACTCTAAGCCAAACTTGGTCCTACCGATTTTTCCTATCCGGCGCCACCGAGTTTCAATTGTCATTAGCCACTGCCAAACCCTAGCAATTCGGTCCTACCGATAAGGATCTCGGTCACACCGAGATGGGGTTGCAAACTCTGTGTTTCCCTTTCGTAACTTTTCGGTCCCACCGAAAGAGCGAATGGTCCCACTGAGATTGCAATGTAAACTCAGTGTTTCCCCTTTGTAACTTTTCGGTCTCACCGAGTTCCACTCGGTCCCACCGAAAGAGCAAATCGGTCCCACCGAGTTTGCCTGACCAACTCTCTGGTTAGCTAATTACCAAACTCGGTCCCACCGAGTTTGTGTAATCGATCTCACCGAGATTACGTTATGCCCAAACCCTAACCGAATCGGTCCTACCAAGTTGCATGTCAGTCCCACCGAAATTCCTAACGGTCACTAGGTTTACCATTTCGGTCCGACCGAGTTTTTTGATTCGGTCCCACCGAGATTGGTAAATTGTGTGTAATGGTTGGATTTTGAGTGGAGGCTATATATACCCCTCTACCTCCTTCTCATTCGAGGAGAGAGCCATCAGAACACACACACCATTCCTACTCATATGTTCTGAGAGAAAACCACCTATTCATGTGTTGAGACCAAGACATTCCATTCCTACCATATGAATCTTGATCTCTAGCTTCCCAAGTTGCCTTTCACTCAAATCTTCTTTCCACCAAATCCAAATCCTATGAGAGAGAGTTGAGTGTTGGGGAGACTATCATTTGAAGCACAAGAGCAAGGAGTTCATTACCTACACACCATTTGTTACTTCTTGGAGAGTGGTGTCTCCTAGATTGGCTAGGTGTCACTTGGGAGCCTCCGACAAGATTGTGGAGTTGAACCAAGGAGTTTGTAAGGGCAAGGAGATCGCCTACTTCGTGAAGATCTACCGCTAGTGAGGCAAGTCCTTCGTGGGCGTTGGCCATGGTGGGATAGACAAGGTTGCTTCTTCGTGGACCCTTTGTGGGTGGTTGCTTCTTCGTGGACCCTTCGTGGGTGGAGCCCTTCGTGGACTCGCGCAACCGTTGCCCTTGGGTGGAGCCCTGTGTGGACTCGCGCAACCGTTACCCTTCGTGGGTTGAAGTCTCCATCAACGTGGATGTAGGATAGCACCACCTATCCGAACCACGGGAAAAACATCCGTGTCTCCAATAGCGTTTGAAATCTCCAAACCCTTCCCTTTATATTCTTGCAAGTTGCATGCTTTACTTTCCGCTGCCAATATACTCTTTGCATGCTTGCTTGAATTATGTGATGATTGCTTGACTTGTCCTAAAATAGCTAAAATCTGCCAAGAACTAAAATTGGGAAAAGGTTAAGTTTTTATTTGGTCAAGTAGTCTAATCACCCCCCCTCTAGACATACTTTTGATCCTACAAGTGGTATTAGAGCTTTGGTCTCCATTTGCTTGATCTCCATAGCTTTTGGTGGTCATAGCCTTGGTTTCACAACCTAGGAGAGTATGGCGTCTAGCGAGGGAAATTATCACCGTAGAGGTCCTTACTTTGATGGTACTAATTTTGCTAGTTGGAAGCATAAAATGAAAATGCATATTCTTGGACATAACCCCGCCGTTTGGGCTATTGTGTGTGTTGGTTTGCAAGGTGACTTCTTTGATGGGAAAGAACCAAACCGTGAAGCTACCGCGGATGAGTTGAAGATGTTGCAATACAATGCTCAAGCTTCTGATATTCTCTTCAACGGATTGTGCCCCGAAGAATTCAACAAAATCAGTCGCCTTGAGAATGCAAAGGAAATTTGGGACACTTTGATTGATATGCACAAAGGTACCGACTCCGTCAAGGAATCCAAGTTGGATGTGCTTCAAAGCCAACTTGATAAGTTCAAGATGAAGGATGGTGAAGGTGTCGCCGAAATGTACTCTAGGCTTGCTCTCATCACAAATGAGATTGCCGGCTTAGGAAGTGAAGAGATGACCGATAAATTCATCATCAAGAAGATCCTAAGAGCCTTGGATGGAAAATATGATACCGTGTGCACATTGATCCAAATGATGCCAAATTACAAAGATCTCAAGCCAACGGAGGTGATTGGAAGGATTGTTGCTCATGAGATGTCACTTAAGGATAAAGAGGAACTTCACAACAAATCTAGTGGTGCCTACAAAGCCTCATGTGAATCCCCTACATCATCAAGTGAGAAACAAGATTTCAATGAAGAATTGAGCTTAATGGTGAAGAACTTCAACAAGTTCTACAAGAGTAGAATAAAAGATAGAAGCTCCAAATCAAGGTCCTACAATGACAAAAGATCTTCTAGTCGAGAGCGAAACTGCTACAATTGTGGAAGACCCGAACACTATTCCAATGAGTGTACGGCTCCCTACAAGAAAAGAGAAGATTCTCCAAGAAGAAGAAGCAAAGGATCACCATCAAGAGAGAGAAGGAGTAGAGATGATCGTTATGAACAAAGATACTCACGGAGAAGCAAGGACTCGGAAAGGAAGGAAAAATCATCAAGGAGCTACACAAGACGAAGACATCAAGCTCATGTTGGTGAATGGGTATCCGGCTCCGACTCCGACAGCCACTCCGAGAGAAGTTATCACTCCGACTCCGAAGATACTCAAGATGAAGGTGTTGCCGGTCTAGCACTTGTGTCATCCAACTCCTACGACATATTTGACTCACCAAATGAAGGAATTGGAAGATGCTTCATGGCCAAAGGTCCTAAGGTAACACACCCCGAGTATGTTGATTTCAATAGTGATGAAGATGACTTGTTAGGTGATGATTTGATTGGTGACAACTCTAGTGATGAATACTATGATGAAAGACCAATTAATCATGCTAATCAAGATAAAACGAATGACAATGATAAGGAGAAGATTGAGGCTCTAACTAAAGAACTAAAAACTCTTAAGTTAGCTCATGACACTATCTTCGAAGATCATCGAGAACTTTTAAGGGCTCATGAGAAGCTACGCTTTGAAAAGCTCAATCTTGAGAAAGAGCATGAGTTCTTAAAGGCAATCAATGATGATCTCCGCAAGAAAAGTTCTTCTTACATTGCCAAGCGTTTACTCTTATCCACTTACATGCCTCAAGTCAAATCTAACAAGAAAGATTCCTCCTCTAGTAGTAACAATGATCATGCCAAACCCAATATTGTTGCTTCTAGTAGTTCTCTTGATTCCACTAATGATTCTCTTAGCCAAGTTACACTTGAGCAAGAAAATAGCTTATTGAAGGGAATTATAGAGAAAGGAGTGTACAAGAGCCTTGCCGGGAGTAAGCAATTCGAGGAAATTGTGCGCAAGCAAGGAATGCACCGGAAGAATCAAGGTGTTGGTTTTGAACGAAAGTTCAATGCCAATGGAGTTGAATGGGAAGAAGATCAATACCCCAAGACGAAGTTTGTCCCTCAACAAGAGAAGTATACTTCTTTCAAGGGGACACAAGCTCAAGATGATCTTCCACCACAAGACTACGAGCAAAAAGGCAAGGACAAGCTTCAAGAGGAAATTGATGCATTGGAAGAAGCTCCTAAGACCTTAGTCAAGTGGATTCCCAAGACTACTTCAAGTTCCACTTCATCAAGTATGACTACAACTCCAAGGATTCCCATCAAGATGATGTGGATTCAAAAGAAGAAGAACTAGAGAGTTCTTGAGGGTGACTCCGCCAACATACTTCACTCTTATCATTTTAGCAAGAACAAGTGCAATCAACTTCCACATCTTGCACTAGTTCAAGGAGTCACAAACCCTCTTGTTGGTAAGACAAGGGACAAGGTAACCTAAAGTTTTCATGGACATCATCTTTTGTGTGCATCACTCTATGTCTATGGATATCCTTGTTTGTTCCTTGTGGGACTAACCCATGTAGGTATTGAAAGTGCAATTCACTCAAAAGGATAGCTCCAAGAGATCTACATCAACATTGAGCATCCACATCTTCAATATCTACATGAAGTCATCATCGACAAAACCCAAGGTTAGTTCATCCCTCTTAGGGGGGATATCACATCTAGGGGGAGCTTTACTCTAAGACTTGAGCTAAAGCAACTCTAAAGATGTGAACAAAACAATGCTTTATGTAAAAGTGGTAACCCCACTTGAGCTTAGACGATGAGTATGACCTACGATCAAGTGTTCTCACTTGACTCCTAAGTCAATATACTCATATATAGATGACCTAGTCATCGCAAATTGCTTGATAGATGCTAGAATTGGTTGTGCATGCTTTGCCACATATTTCATTTGCTATCTTATTGTGTGAGCATGTTGGTTGCATATTTTACTCATTCAAGGACATCCACTTGTTGTTTTGATTATTTGGCTTTCTTCTTTTGCCAAGTGGATGGACAAGAATGCCTAAGAACCTCCTCTAGCTATCTATGCTTTTCTCGTCTCAAACTCTATTCATGCTGCATCACAAAATTTGATCAAGTCAGATTCGAACCACTCTGTGTGAGGAGCGCTCGGAGTCCCCGATTCGTCATAGACTTAAACTTCCAAAACCTCTTTATGAATCTCGGTCTGACCGATGCTCCATTTTCGGTCCTACTGAGTTCATTAAGTTGATCTAGGTTTTTGATCTCGGTGCAACCGATTTGAACTTTTCGGTCACACCGAGTTGCAATAACTACACACAGTTTTGCATCTCGGTGCCACCGAGTTGTTCCACTCGGTCACACCGACAGGGTCGGGCTATATATAGTGACGGGCAGAATTTTGGAAATTTCTCCGAAACCTCCTCGCCCGCGCGATAGCCTGCTCTGCCCTCGAGGTCTCCGGATTGTCTCCTCGCCGCCAGCAGCCTTCTGTCGCTGGTCTTCGCCGCCGTCAACGGATTTCTGCCCCGCCGTTGCCGCCGTAGCAAGTCCACGCCGAACTAGGGTATGGACTTGATCATTGTGTTATTCCTCAATCTGATTCCTAGCACATTGTGATTATCATGTATCTTGCCACGATTGATAAACTTCTATCCAGTCAAAACGCTCGTAGATTAGGTTTAATTCAAAAATTTGAGGGTTAGGTTTCCGCCGGAACCATCTCGGACCCACCGAGTTGAAAAACTCGGTCCCAACGATCTGGCTTTTGCCATTGCACAAGTTAAACTCGGTCTGACCGAGAATAACTTATCGGTGCGACCAATTTTGGAATTCTGTGAAACCCTAGCAGTCTCGGTGCCACCGAACTGTGACTCGGTCTGACCGAGTTCACCAGTTCTGGTGCCAAAAACTGCTTCGGTGTCACCGAGTTTGAAAATCGGTAGATCCGAGATGCTTTCTGTGGAAAACTAAAACTAAGTTTTTGAATTAATCTTTTGCAAAAATCTCTGCTTTTTGTGATGCTCATCCACTCTATCTCTTCTATAATCTATTCACAGGGTCAGCAGTCAGCTTGCAGCATGTCTGATCAAAGTGACAGCCAAAACCTCTCAGAGCAGCAAGTTGTGATGAGTGAGGGCACTAGCCCCTCAAGTTCTTCTGATGATGGCAGCAGGAGCACACCCAGCAATCTGCCTAAGGCTGCCACACGTCAAAGGAAGAAGAGAACGTCTGATTCTGAGGATGAAGACTATGTGGCAGAGGAAGAGGCCACTTCCAAGAGGGTTGAGCCAGCTCAAGGCTCAAAGCCAGGCCTGAAGATCAAGAGGCCAGCAGGCAGGCAGCCCATGTCTAAGGCTAGAGCATCAACTGAGAAGCCTGCACCTGCTCCCATTGAGCCCATTGCTGCAGAGGGTAAGAAGAGGAAAGAGAGGGTAAAGAAGACTGTAGCCAAAGTGCTTGGGAGAGCCTCCATCATGGTGGAAGAGGAGGAGGAAGAAGAGGTTGCTGCACCAGCACCCAAGGCAGCCAAACTTATGGGTGATGCCATAAGGTCAGGGAAAGCTGCATCCAAGCCCAAGGAAGCTCCTAAGGCTGCACCTAAGCCTAAGACAGCTCCAAAGAGAAACACAAGGAGTATACCTGCTGCAGAAAAGAACAAGGCCCCAGTGCCTGAAGCTATTGAAGAAGAGGAAGAGAGTGTCCTTCGGAAGCTCAAGCCCAAGATCCCAGACCACAACGATGCTCATCCTGTGGTTGAGGACATGAAGCTCAGGAGAGACTCAGGGCTCAGGAAATGGAGGGAAGCAGATCCATATGCTTCTAGGAGAAAGACTGTCGTAGACTACAGATTTCACACAAAGGAGCAACAAGATTTTTATGAGACTGTTTTGCTTGACAAGAAGCCAATCGTTTGTGACATGAGATGGGTCGACTGGACCTATATCAAGGAGAATGAAGAGCACTATCCAGGAGTTCAGGACAGCTTTAGAGCATGTGGAGTAGAAGACTTTGTTGGGCAGAAGCTCACAAAGTGGAACGAGGCCCGAGGTCGTCTGCACTGCCAGTTGCTGACACCAGAGCTACAACATCTGCACCAGCCACAGCCTCAGCTCCAGCATCTGCCTCAGCTCCAACTCCAGCGACTATTTCAGCATCTACAGAAGCCTTCGTCCTTGGAGTGATCCGGACTCCACCACCACCTAAAGATCAAGCCTGAGCGACGACTTAGCACTATGCATTTTCTAGGAACTTTTTGGTAACTTGTTGCCAAAGGGGGAGAAGATGTATAGATCATAGGCTTCGAGAGAGAGAGTTTTGCTTTTCTCTCTTGCTTTATTTGGTGGTCTTTCGAACTTTTTCTTCTTTTGAGTGCTTGATACTATGTCATTATGTGTGAGACATCGATGATCATGTGTTTCATCATAAGCTACACTTAATGTTTGCTTAATGCTTGCTTAAATATTATCATGCTATCTATCGTTTGTGATCATTCACTATTCTTGGTGATGAGTGCATGTATTTCATTCTTATCATTTTGAGCGCTCCACCAAGATGTATGTGACATGGAAGAGTAACCCATGACTCTAACTCCTTGTGCATTTGCAGTCCAAAGCAAATTTTATATATGCACAAATTTAGGGGGAGCTCTTACTTGTCACATACTTCTCAAAGCGACGATATACTTCATACTTATTATCATTCATCGAAGCTTTGATCTATATGTTGTCATCAATTACCAAAAAGGGGGAGATTGAAAGTGCAACTATCCCTAGGTGGTTTTGGTAATTCATAACAACATATAGCTCATTGAGCTAATGCTATTCCAAGATAATTATTTCAGGAAAGCTCAATGATTGGCATGGCATGGATATGAAAGTGGAACCCTCAAAATGCTAAGGACAATGGATTGGCTCAAGCTCAAAAGCTCAAGACTCTTCTTTTTATATTTTAGTGATCCAAGATCACATTGAGTCCATAGGAAAAGCAAATACTATCAAGGAGGGATGAGGTGTTGCTTAATGAGCCTCTTGCTCCATGTGCTTAATGATATGCTCCAAAACCCTCAACTACTTTCCCATATCCACATATGACCTAAACTCTAAGCCAAACTCGGTCCTACCGATTTTTCCTATCCGGCGCCACCGAGTTTCAATTGTCATTAGCCACTGCCAAACCCTAGCAATTCGGTCCTACCGATAAGGATCTCGGTCACACCGAGATGGGGTTGCAAACTCTCTGTTTCCCTTTCGTAACTTTTCGGTCCCACCGAAAGAGCGAATCGGTCCCACCGAGATTGCAATGTAAACTCAGTGTTTCCCCTTTGTAACTTTTCGGTCTCACCGAGTTCCACTCGGTCCCACCGAAAGAGCAAATTGGTCCCAGCGAGTTTGCCTGACCAACTCTCTGGTTAGCTAATTACCAAACTCGGTCCCACCGAGTTTGTGTAATCGGTCTCACTGAGATTACGTTATGCCCAAACCCTAACCGAATCGGTCCTACCGAGTTGCATGTCAGTCCCACCGAAATTCCTAACGGTCACTAGGTTTACCATTTCGGTCCGACCGAGTTTTCTGATTCGGTCCCACCGAGATTGGTAAATTGTGTGTAACGGTTCGATTTTGAGTGGAGGCTATATATACCCCTCCACCTCCTTCTCATTCGAGGAGAGAGCCATCAGAACACACACACCATTCCTACTCATATGTTTTGAGAGAAAACCACCTACTGATGTGTTGAGACCAAGACATTCCATTCCTACCATATGAATCTTGATCTCTAGCCTTCCCAAGTTGCTTTCCACTCAAATCTTCTTTCCACCAAATCCAAATCCTATGAGAGAGAGTTGAGTGTTGGGGAGACTATCATTTGAAGCACAAGAGCAAGGAGTTCATTACCTACACACCATTTGTTACTTCTTGGAGAGTGGTGTCTCCTAGATTGGCTAGGTGTCACTTGGGAGCCTCCGACAAGATTGTGGAGTTGAACCAAGGAGTTTGTAAGGGCAAGGAGATCGCCTACTTCGTGAAGATCTACCGCTAGTGAGGCAAGTCCTTCGTGGGCGTTGGCCATGGTGGGATAGACAAGGTTGCTTCTTCGTGGACCCTTTGTGGGTGGTTGCTTCTTCGTGGACCCTTCGTGGGTGGAGCCCTTCGTGGACTCGCGCAACCGTTGCCCTTGGGTGGAGCCCTGTGTGGACTCGCGCAACCGTTACCCTTCGTGGGTTGAAGTCTCCATCAACGTGGATGTAGGATAGCACCACCTATCCGAACTACGGGAAAAACATCTGTGTCTCCAATAGCGTTTGAAATCTCCAAACCCTTCCCTTTATATTCTTGCAAGTTGCATGCTTTACTTTCCGCTGCCAATATACTCTTTGCATGCTTGCTTGAATTATGTGATGATTGCTTGACTTGTCCTAAAATAGCTAAAATCTGCCAAGAACTAAAATTGGGAAAAGGTTAAGTTTTTATTTGGTCAAGTAGTCTAATCATCCCCCCTCTACACATACTTTCGATCCTACATTATCCTTGCACGGGAAGTCCAGCCGCCTCTTATATACCTAAGGGGTGACGGCCGATTGAACAACACACAATCGATCAAATCATCTACCACTTTTTATCTTTTATCTTTTCTCCTTAACCCTAGTTCTTCTTCTTCCTAGTTCTTCGTCTATTCTTCTTGTTGCAGGGCGGCGAATCTCGAGGCCCTAGGGGCGGTCAGGCCGACCTAGGGCAGCCCATAGCCTCCACGCACCCAGACAAGGTCCCTCCCGGGCGTGTGAGGTTTCGGGTCCTCAAAAGCGCCCGCCGGATTGCCTGCGTACCGCACTTCCGGATGGGTCTCCTTCGACATGAGCTGCGGTGCATCACCCCCGGCGTTGAGGGTACACGGTGACGTGTTCATTTGTGAACAAGATGTTACTATTAAATATGCTAATAGAGACACCATATCACCTTGTGGGGTTATTAGAGATGTTGAAGTCTTGTGTGGGAAAATAAAATATCCTACTGATTTTCTTGTACTTGGTACCCCGCAAGATGACATCTGTCCCATTATCTTTGGAAGCCCTTTCCTGAACACAGTTAATGCCAGGATAGATTGCCAGAAACAAACTATGGGTGTTAGCTTTGGTGGTGAGTCTCATGAGTTTAATTTTTCCAAGTTTAGTAGAAACCATCATGAAAAAGAATTGCCTAGTAAGGATGAATTAATTAGTCTTGCTTCTATTGCTGTGCCACCTACCGATCCTTTAAAACAATACTTTCTAGACCATGAAAATGATTTACATATGCATGAAAGAAATGAAATAGATAATATTTTCTTTGAACAACGCCCTCTGCTTAAACACAATTTGCCTATTGAAACTCTCGGAGGTCCTCCTCCACCTAAAGGTGATCCTGTGTTTGAATTAAAACAATTACCAGACACTTTAAATATGCTTATCTTGATGAAAAATATATATGTCCAGTTAATATTAGTGCTAACCTTTCAGAACATGAAGAAGAAAGATTATTGAAGGTTCTAAGGAAGCACCGAGCTGCTATTGGATATACTCTTGATGATTTAAAGGGCATTAGTCCCAATCTATGTCAGCACAAAATTAATATGGAACCTGATGCTAAAACAGTTGTTCAGCACCAACGTCGGTTAAATCCGAAGATGAAAGAAGTGGTAAGAACGGAAATATTAAAACTTCTGGAAGCAGGTATAATCTATCCTATAGCTGATAGTAGATGGGTAAGTCTTGTTCATTGTGTCCCTAAGAAAGGAGGTATTACTATTGTTCCTAATGATAAAAATGAACTTATTCCACAAAGAATTGTTACAGGCAATAGAATGGTAATTGATTTTAGAAAATTAAATAAAGCTACTAGAAAAGATCATTACACTTTGCCTTTTATTGACCAAATGCTTGAAAGATTATCTAAGCACACACACTTTTGCTTCCTTGATGGATATTCTGGTTTTTCACAAATACCTGTATCTCAACCTGATCAAGAAAAGACTACTTTTACTTGTCCTTTTGGAACCTGTGCTTATAGACGTATGCCTTTTGGTTTATCTAATGCACCTGCTACCTTTAATTGTGTGCTTCTATAAAGTTTTAGAGAGTCATTTATTTCTGTTGTGTGCTTTTATAAAGTTTGAAAATAAAAATAATGTGCCAAGATTTGCCTTTAGGATGTTTACATTGCTTGTTGGTTTGTGCGGTGCAAAACAGAAACTTTGGTTGTAGTGCGCGATTTTACATTTTTTACTGGAACATCGAATGGTTCTGAAACTTTTTGCACTGTCTTTATATACAAAGTTTTTATTTTTCCTATTTTTCATAATGTTTTAAGTACCAGAAGTATGGTGAATGTTCAGATTACTACAGACTGTCCTGTTTAAGATAGATTCTGTTTTTGATGCATAGTTTGCTTGTTTTGATGAAACTATCGATTTCTATCAGTGGATTAAGCCATGGAAAAGTTATATTGCAGTAGCTACAATGCAAAAACAAAATATGAATTGGTTTGCAACAGTACTTAGAGTAGTGATTTGCTTTATTATACTAACGGATCTTACCGAGCTTTCTGTTGAGTTTTGTGTGGATGAAGTGTTTGAAGATTGAGGATGTCTTGGCGTGAGGAGAAGGAGGAGAGACAAGAGCTCAAGCTTGGGGATGCCCAAGGCACCCCAAATAAATATTCAAGGAGACTCAAGCATCTAAGCTTGGGGATGCCCCGGAAGGCATCCCATCTTTCTTCAACAAGTATCAGTATGTTTTTGGATTCGTTTTGTTCATGCGATATGTGCAAATCTTGGAGCGTCTTTTGCATTTAGTTTTAACTTTTCTTTTATGCACCATGCTGGTATGAGATAGTGCATGGTTGATTTATAGAATGCTCTTTGCACTTCACTTATATCTTTTGAGTATGGCTTTATAGAATGCTTCATGTGCTTCACTTATATGATTTGAAGTTTGGATTGCATGTTTCTCTTCACATAGAAAACCGCCATTTGTAGAATGCTCTTTTGCTTCACTTATATTTGTTAGAGCGTGGGCATATCTTTTCTGGAAGTAATTAAACTCTCTTGCTTCACTTATATCTATTTAGAGAGGTGACGGGAATTGGTCATTCACATGGTTAGTCATAAAATCCTACATAAAACTTGTAGATCAATGAATGTGATATGTTTGATTCCTTTCTATAGTTTTGTGATATAAATATGGTGATATTAGAGTCATGCTAGTGGGTAGTTGTGGATTGAAGAAATACTTGTGTTGAAGTTTGTGATTTCCGTAGCATGCACGTATGGTGAACCGTTATGTGATGAAGTCGGAGCATGATTTATTTATTGATTGTCTTCCTTATGAGTGGCGGTCGGGGACGAGCGATGGTATTTTCCTACCAATCTATCCCCTAGGAGCATGCGTGTAGTACTTTATTTCGATAGCTAATAGACTTTTGCAATAAGTATCCATGGATTATACGCACTCTCACCCTTCCATCATTGCTAGCCTCTTCGGTACCGTGCATTGCCCTTTCTCACATCGAGAGTTGGTGCAAACTTCGTCGGTGCATCCAAACCCCGTGATATGATACGCTATGTCACACATAAGCCTCCTTATATGTTCCTCAAAACAGACACCATACCTACCTATCATGGCATTTCCATAGCGGCTTCCAAGATATATTGCCATGCAACTTCCATCATCATCATATACATGACTTGAGCATTCATTGTCATATTGCTTTGCATGATCGTAAGATAGCTAGCATGATATTTTCATGGCTTGTCCATTTTTTATATCTTTGCTACGCTAGATCATTGCTGAAAGCACAAGTGCTCCCTAGGTGGTTTTGATAATTGATGACAACATATCTCTTGTTGGACTAACACTTCTATCTAGCATGTTTCAGATAAGTTCAACAATGGCATGGCATGGATGTGAAAGTGGAACTCCTTCAAGATACTAAGGACAAAGGATTGGCTCAAGCTCAAAAGCTCAAGACTCTTCATTTTATATTTTAGTGATCCAAGATCACATTGAGTCCATAGGAAAAGCCAATACTATCAAGGAGGGATGAGGTGTTGCTTAATGAGCCTCTTGCTCCATGTGCTTAATGATTTGCTCCAAAACCCTCAACTACTTTCCCATATCCACATATGACCTAAACTCTAAGCCAAACTCGGTCCTACCGATTTTTCCTATCCGGCGCCACCGAGTTTCACTTGTCATAAGCCACTGCCAAACCCTAGCAATTCGGTTCTACCGATAAGGATCTCGGTCCCACCGAGATGGGGTTGCAAACTCTCTGTTACCCATTGCACTATTCTCGGTCCCACCGAGTTTGTGTAATCGGTCCCACCGAGATTGCAATGTAAACTCAGTGTTTCCCCTTTGTAACTTTTCGGTCTCACCGAGTTCCACTCGGTCCCACCGAAAGAGCAAATCAGTCCCACCGAGTTTGCCTGACCAACTCTCTGGTTAGCTAATTACCAAACTCGGTCTCACCGAGTTTGTGTAATCGGTCTCACCGAGATTACGTTATGCCCAAACCCTAACCGAATCGGTCCTACCGAGTTGCATGTCAGTCCCACCGAAATTCCTAACGGTCACTAGGTTTACCATTTCGGTCCGACCGAGTTTTCTGATTCGGTCCCACCGAGATTGGTAAATTGTGTGTAACGGTTGGATTTTGAGTGGAGGCTATATATACCCCTCCACCTCCTTCTCATTCGGAGAGAGAGCCACCAGAACACACACATCATTCCTACTCATATGTTCTGAGAGAAAACCACCTACTCATGTGTTGAGACCAAGACATTCCATTCCTACCATATGAATCTTGATCTCTAGCCTTCCCAAGTTGCTTTCCACTCAAATCTTCTTTCCACCAAATCCAAATCCTATGAGAGAGAGTTGAGTGTTGGGGAGACTATCATTTGAAGCACAAGAGCAAGGAGTTCATTACCTACACACCATTTGTTACTTCTTGGAGAGTGGTGTCTCCTAGATTGGCTAGGTGTCACTTGGGAGCCTCCGACAAGATTGTGGAGTTGAACCAAGGAGTTTGTAAGGGCAAGGAGATCGCCTACTTCGTGAAGATCTACCGCTAGTGAGGCAAGTCCTTCGTGGGCGTTGGCCATGGTGGGATAGACAAGGTTGCTTCTTCGTGGACCCTTTGTGGGTGGTTGCTTCTTCGTGGACCCTTCGTGGGTGGAGCCCTTCGTGGACTCGCGCAACCGTTGCCCTTGGGTGGAGCCCTGTGTGGACTCGCGCAACCGTTACCCTTCGTGGGTTGAAGTCTCCATCAACGTGGATGTAGGATAGCACCACCTATCCGAACCACGGGAAAAACATCCGTGTCTCCAATTGCATTTGAAATCTCCAAACCCTTCCCTTTACATTCTTGCAAGTTGCATGCTTTACATTCCGCTGCTCATATACTCTTTGCTTGCTTGCTTGATATGTATTGTGTGCGCTGAAATTGTGCCTAAACTCCACTTAACCAAAAAGGCTTAAAAATTGCAACTTTAGCACGATGTGTCTAATCACCCCCCTCTAGACACATCTACTTCTAGATCCTACAAGTGGTATCAGAGCTTTGGTCTCCATTGCCTTGGTCTAATCACCATTGGAGGAAGATGGATGTGTCTACTCTAGGGAGTCTTAGACATAGAGTGCCTATTCTTGATGGAAAGTATTTTCATGAGTGGAAAAATGAGATGCTTGTAATATTCAATCAATATCATTTGAACAAGTATATTGCTAGCCCTTGTGCACCCCATATTGATCCCTTGCATCCTACCCTAGATGAAGATATTGACATGATTCACAATCTTAGAACTATTGAGCTCATCATTAGAGGATTGCCCAAAAATCTGATTGCTAGTTTGCCTACTCAAGACTGTGCCTATACTATATGGAAATTTCTTGAGGATCGGTTTCCCAATCATTCCTTGAAAACCTTGGATGAAATTCTCCATAAATCCATTGCCTTGAGTAAGATGAACTCTAGTGATCCTAGTTTTGGTAAATGTCTTCTTGAACTTGCCAAACTTAAGCATGCTAAAGGGGATGTTGGAATCATTAATGATATCATACTCAAAGCTATGAGAATTCATAAAAGTAACCACTTTGATCATTTATCTAATGAATTGCCCTCTCTAGGAAATGACGAGTCACAAGATCATGATGAACATGAATATTATGATGATGATGATAGTGACTTCGATCTCGACGATGCAATGAGACATTTTGGTCTTATGGCAAATCTTCGGGGATATGAATCAGGAGGAAAGGAATGGGTTCTTGATAGTGGATGTACTGATCATATGACCGGAGATGAAGAGATGTTTCGTGAGCTAGCTGAAAACAACGGTCCTCGAAAATATGTCACCTTTGGTGATAATTCAAAGGGTAAAGTTGTTGGCCTTGGTAAGGTGGCCATCTCACATGATAGCTCCATTCATCATGCTCGTTGAATCTCTTGGCTACAACTTACTTTCAGTCTCTAGACTTGCTGATTTCGGTTTGAATGTCCTATTTACTGAGGTAGATTGCCAAGTATTTCGTCGGGACAATCATAAAATGGTCTTTACCGGTATGCGTAGAGGTGATCTTTACATCGTCGATTTCTCTAAAAAGGCACAACCTAAAACTTGCTTTGTTGCTAAATCCTCAAAAGGTTGGTTGTGGCATAGACGACTAGGTCACGTTGGCATGAGAAACCTTGACAAGCTTATTAAAGGAAACCATATCCTTGGAGTTAACGATGTCATATTTGATAAGGATAGACTTTGCAGTGCTTGTCAAGCAGGTAAACAGGTTGGAGGAAGACATCCAGTGAAGAACATCATGACCACAAGGAGGCCACTTGAGCTGCTTCACATGGATCTTTTTGGTCCCAATGCCTACAAGAGTCTCGGTGGAAATTCCTTTGGTCTAGTTATAGTTGATGATTTTTCAGGATTTATGTGGGTATTTTTCCTCAATGACAAATCGCAGGTCCAGAAGATCTTCAGAAACTTCGCTAGGAAAGCCCAAAATCAGTTTGATGTGAAGATCAAGAAGGTTCGGAGTGACAACGGAACGGAGTTCAAGAACGCAAATGTGGACACCTTTCTTGACGAAGAAGGGATTTCACACGAGTTCTCGGCTACATACACACCTCAACAAAATGGAGTTGTTGAGAGGAAGAACCGGACGCTCATTGAAATGGCAAGGACAATGCTTGATGAATACAAGACGCCAAAGCACTTTCGGGCAGAAGCAGTTGAGACAGCTTGTCACGCAACAAATCGCTTATATCTTCACAAGCTACTCGGCAAGACGGCATGCGAGCTCCTCACCGGTAACAAGCCTCAAGTTGGATACTTTCGAGTATTCGGCTCAAAGTGCTACATTCTTGATAAACATCGTCATTCAAAGTTTGCTCCTAAATATCATGAAGGTTTTCTACTTGGTTATGGCTCAAACTCTCACACTTACCGTGTCTACAACAATTTCACCCGAAAGGTTGAAGAGACGGTAGATGTGAAGTTTGATGAATCTAATGGCTCGCAAGTAGAGCAAATGCCAATTGATGTAGGAGACAAAGACCCTTCAGAAGCAATTCGAGATTTGTCCATTGGCAAAATTCGTCCAACGGAGGTGAAGGAGAGCACTCCATCCATCCAAGTGGAATCTTCTACTTCACAACAAGGTGAACCAAGGATCGACACGGAAGCATCCACAAGTGGGCCACACCAAGATGAAGAAAACGAGGAAGTACGTTAAGATGAACATCAACAACCTCCTTCTCCACCACGACAAGAGAACGATGACATCAACAATGAAGAAGGCCAAGAAGAAGAACAAGATGAAGAAGATGCTCAACAAAGACCCAAGAAAAAGCTATCACGAGTTCGAGCAAGAATTGCCAAAGATCATCCCGTCGAGAAAATTCTCAACGATATACAAACCGGGAGAATCACTCGCTCAAAAACTCGTTTAGCTAACTTTTGTGAGAACTATTCATTCATCTCGAGCATTGAACCAATGAAGGTTGAAGAAGCATTGGAAGATCCGGATTGGATAAACTCTATGCATGAAGAGCTACATAATTTTGAGAGAAACCAAGTTTGGACATTGGTTGAGAAGCCCGACAACAACCACAACATCATTGGTACCAAATGGGTGTTTCGCAACAAGCAAGATGAAGATGGACAAGTGGTCCGCAACAAAGCACGTCTCGTCGCACAAGGATACACACAAGTCGAAGGTATGGACTATGGTGAGACATATGCTCCCGTTGCTAGACTTGAGTCCATTCGCATCTTACTTGCCTATGCTAATCACCATAATATCACCTTGTACCAAATGGACATTAAAAGTGCTTTTCTAAATGGAGAAATAGAGGAGGAAGTTTATGTCAAACAGCCTCCCGGCTTTGTCAATCCTAGAAACCAAATCATGTTTACAAACTTCACAAAGCTCTTTATGGTCTTAAACAAGCTCCTAGAGCATGGTATAAATGCTTGACCAAGTTCCTTACTACAAGTGGTTTTGAAATTGGTAAAATTGACTCTACTCTTTTCACTAAAAAGGTTAATGGACAACTTTTTGTATGCCAAATTTATGTTGATGACATCATATTTGGTTCAACTAACCCTCTCTTTAGTGAAAAGTTTGGAAAGCTAATGTCAGAGAAGTTTGAGATGTCTATGATGAGTGAACTCAAATTCTTTCTTGGGTTGCAAATCAAGCAAACTAAGGAAGGTACATTTGTCTCTCAAACAAAGTACACCAAGGACTTATTCAAGAAGTTCAATATGCAAGAATGCAAAGGTATGTCTACACCCATGCCTACTAGTGGACATAATGATTTGACCAAAGATGGTGAACCCGTTGATCAAAAGGTTTATCGCTCTATGATTGGTTCACTGTTATACCTATGTGCTTCACGTCCCGATATTATGCTAAGTGTATGCATGTGTGCACGATATCAAGCTGCTCCTAAAGATTGTCATCTTAAGGCTATGAAAAGGATAGTGAGATATTTAATCCATACACCAAATTTTGGCATTTGGTATGCTAAGAGGTCTTCTTTTGATCTTGTTGGCTATTCCGACTCAGATTATGCCGGAGACAAGGTTGATAGAAAGTCCACTTCGGGTACTTGTCAATTTCTTGGTAGATCTCTTGTGTCTTGGTCTTCCAAGAAACAAAACTCGGTATCCTTATCCACCGCCGAAGCGGAATACATTGCCGCTGGTTCATGTTGTGCTCAATTACTTTGGATGACCCAAACTCTTAAAGATTATGGGATTTATGTGAAACATGTTCCACTGCTTTGTGACAATGAAAGTGCTATCAAAATTGGTCATAATCCTGTACAAAATTCTCGAACTAAGCATATTGAAGTTCGTCATCATTTCATTCGAGATCATGTTGCTAAGGGTGACATCAATCTTAAGCATGTTCGCACCGATAAACAATTGGCGGATATATTCACTAAACCGCTTGATGAGAAAGTGTTTTGCAGGTTGAGAGGAGAATTGAACATCATTGATGCTTTGAATTTGGAGTAGAAACTCCATTGGATACATGCAAGACATGAGCTTATGACTAATCCATGATATATCTCTTGTGATAACTATCTTCTGTCTTGGATATATTTGTACCTTGCATGTTGTCTAACCAATGTAGGCGCTTGGTTGAATCTAATTCCATGAGATTGCGACTCACTCACATCTTGAGCAATCTCTACATCACCAAGACTCTACACAATGGTGGTTGAAGACAAGGAAGCACAAAACCATTCAAACATATCCTTTGACAAATTCTATGATGAGCTTCATGAGTGTCATTTTTTTTGGATACACAAGTGCTCTTCCTTGCAAGAACTAACCCATGTAGGTAGATGAACTCAAACTCCAAGTGGTGCTCCCAACTCTTGATGAGCTACATCAACCTTGAGCACCCACACAAGTTCAACTACATGAGCAAGAATCACACCACCACCCAAGGTATGTTATTCCATCTTAGAGAAGCTTTACTCCAAGACATGAGTCAAAGCAACTCAACAAGATGTGAATACATCAAGATGCTTAAACGAAAAATGGTAACCCCATTTTGAGCTTAAACGATGAGTATGACCTATGATCAAGTGTTCTCACCTGACTCCTAAGTCAATATACTCTAACATAGGTGACTATGTCACCGCCCAACTCTAGATGAAGTTCTCTTGTGTTCTTTTCTGTGTCATCGCATTTTTCTCATGCATGTTTAGTCTCTTTTCTTTAACACAAAAAAATTCTTCTTTTCTCCTTGTGTTTGTTCTGCATTTTCTGCATTTAATTCCTTGCAAATCCTTCAGGTAATACATTGCAAATCTTTGTGAGATCTTACTTGTCTAGTGAGCTGAGGTGACTAGTGTGTTTCTATGTGTAAACTCGGTACCACCGACTTGCAAATTTCGGTCCAACCGAATATTTTCGGTACCACCGAAATATGCCACTCGGTGCCACCGACTTTGCAATCAGAAAACCAATTTGCCACTTATTCTACATTTCTTCTAATCCAGCTCCACTCAATGAATCTTGTCCTCTACAAGCATCACAATTTTATCCTCTGCTTTGTGCTGAATCTCAAGGACCAAACCTATTTCGACGGATTCCAGGAAAAACCTTCTTGGAAATTGATGTCAAAGGGGGAGAGAGAGATCACATCAAAGCCTGTAGGAAAGAGAGATCACACCAAGAGAGAAAAAGTATTAAGGGGGAGAGAAAGTCTCAAGGATCCCAGATGTTGTTAAGGGGGAGAGAAAAATACTCAAGGATCCCAGATGCTAGATGTTCAAGAGGAGAGATTCCACATGTCTTTTGGGGGAAAGACATGTTCATATGAACTCAGTTGAATTTCTATTCAGCTCTGATTTTCTGTCTCCCATCTTCTCCCAATATCCCATGTAAGATTCAGGGGGAGCAAGACACCCAAAGGAGAAGAAATCAGCCAAATTCATTGCATATCTTTATTCGTGGGGACATGTTGAATCCAATGTTATCACTCTCTACATGTCATCCCAGTCTTGGCATTCTTGTGGTTTCTTTTGTTTGCTCTGGCTAGTGGACGTACCTGTGTTATCTAACCTTGTTTGCAGGTCCATTCCATCCTAAGCCAACTTGAGACCACAAGGTAAGTATATGCATCAAGATCATGAGTATGAGGAGTTCTTGCTTATATACATACTGTTTGCAAGAAGGACTCATGAGCATGAAGGTACTTTTCTTGATAATCTTTTGCTCTGATGCATATGGCCAAGATACATGTAACACATTGCCTACTCTATCATGTTTATGCTCTCACATGCCTCTATATTTCATATTTACATGAGTGCATACATGTAGGGGGAGCCTATGCTTGTTACATGTCCTTCCAAAGCTTTACTTGCTATTCTTTATATCTTTATCTAAAGCTTTGATGTATGTTGCCATCAATTACCAAAAAGGGGGAGATTGAAAGCACAAGTGCTCCCTAGGTGGTTTTGATAATTGATGACAACATATCTCTTGTTGGACTAACACTTCTATCTAGCATGTTTCAGATAAGTTCAACAATGGCATGGCATGGATGTGAAAGTGGAACTCCTTCAAGATACTAAGGACAAAGGATTGGCTCAAGCTCAAAAGCTCAAGACTCTTCATTTTATATTTTAGTGATCCAAGATCACATTGAGTCCATAGGAAAAGCCAATACTATCAAGGAGGGATGAGGTGTTGCTTAATGAGCCTCTTGCTCCATGTGCTTAATGATTTGCTCCAAAACCCTCAACTACTTTCCCATATCCACATATGACCTAAACTCTAAGCCAAACTCGGTCCTACCGATTTTTCCTATCCGGCGCCACCGAGTTTCACTTGTCATAAGCCACTGCCAAACCCTAGCAATTCGGTTCTACCGATAAGGATCTCGGTCCCACCGAGATGGGGTTGCAAACTCTCTGTTACCCATTGCACTATTCTCGGTCCCACCGAGTTTGTGTAATCGGTCCCACCGAGATTGCAATGTAAACTCAGTGTTTCCCCTTTGTAACTTTTCGGTCTCACCGAGTTCCACTCGGTCCCACCGAAAGAGCAAATCGGTCCCACCGAGTTTGCCTGACTAACTCTCTGGTTAGCTAATTACCAAACTCGGTCTCACCGAGTTTGTGTAATCGGTCTCACCGAGATTACGTTATGCCCAAACCCAAACCGAATCGGTCCTACCGAGTTGCATGTCAGTCCCTCCGAAATTCCTAACGGTCACTAGGTTTACCATTTCGGTCCGACCGAGTTTTCTGATTCGGTCCCACCGAGATTGGTAAATTGTGTGTAACGGTTGGATTTTGAGTGGAGGCTATATATACCCCTCCACCTCCTTCTCATTCGGAGAGAGAGCCACCAGAACACACACATCATTCCTACTCATATGTTCTGAGAGAAAACCACCTACTCATGTGTTGAGACCAAGACATTCCATTCCTACCATATGAATCTTGATCTCTAGCCTTCCCAAGTTGCTTTCCAGTCAAATCTTCTTTCCACCAAATCCAAATCCTATGAGAGAGAGTTGAGTGTTGGGGAGACTATCATTTGAAGCACAAGAGCAAGGAGTTCATTACCTACACACCATTTGTTACTTCTTGGAGAGTGGTGTCTCCTAGATTGGCTAGGTGTCACTTTGGAGCCTCCGACAAGATTGTGGAGTTGAACCAAGGAGTTTGTAAGGGCAAGGAGATCGCCTACTTCGTGAAGATCTACCGCTAGTGAGGCAAGTCCTTCGTGGGCGTTGGCCATGGTGGGATAGACAAGGTTGCTTCTTCGTGGACCCTTTGTGGGTGGTTGCTTCTTCGTGGACCCTTCGTGGGTGGAGCCCTCCGTGGACTCGCGCAACCATTGCCCTTGGGTGGAGCCCTATGTGGACTCGTGCAACCGTTACCCTTCGTGGGTTGAAGTCTCCATCAACGTGGATGTAGGATAGCACCACCTATCCGAACCACGGGAAAAACATCCGTGTCTCCAATTGCGTTTGAAATCTCCAAACCCTTCCCTTTACATTCTTGCAAGTTGCATGCTTTACATTCCGCTGCTCATATACTCTTTGCTTGCTTGCTTGATATGTATTGTGTGCGCTGAAATTGTGCCTAAACTCCACTTAACCAAAAAGGCTTAAAAATTGCAACTTTAGCACGAAGTGTCTAATCACCCCCCTCTAGACACATCTACTTCTAGATCCTACAATTGCACATCCCGGTACACCGCCGGAGGCATTCATATAGAGTCATATCTTTGTTCTAGTATTGAGTTGTAAGTAAATAAAAGTGTGATGATCATCATTATTGGAACATTGTCCCAGGTGAGGTTATCAAAATAAAGGAGGCCAAAGAAGCCCAAATAAAAAGAGGCCAAAGAAGCCCACCAAAAAAGAGAAAAAATAATAAATAAATAAATAAATAATGAGAGAAAAGAGAGAAGGGACAATGTTACTATCCTTGTACCACACTTGTGCTTCAGAGTAGCACCATGTTCTTCGTATAGAGAGTCTCTTGAGTTATCACTTTCATATACTAGTGGGCATTTTCATTATAGAACTTGGCTTCTATATTCCAACGATGGGCTTCCTCAAATGCCCTAGGTCTTCATGAGCAAGCAAGTTGGATGCACACCCACTTAGTTTTCGGTTTGAGCTTTCATACACTTATAGCTCTTAGTGCATCCGTTGCATGGCAATCCCTACTCCTCGCATTGACATCAATTGATGGGCATCTCCATAGCCTATTAATTAGTCGCGTCGATGTGAGACTTTCTACCTTTTTGTCTTCTCCACACAACCTCCATCATCATATTCTATTCCACCTATAGTGCTATATCCATGGCTCACGCTCATGTATTGCGTGAAAGTTGAAAAGGTTTGAGAACATCAAAAGTATGAAACAATTGCTTGGCTTGTCATCGGGGTTGTGCATGATTTGAATATTTTGTGTGGTGAAGATGGAGCATAGCCAGACCATATGATTTTGTAGGGATAACTTTCTTGGGCCACGTTATTTTGAAAATACATGATTGCTTTATTAGTATGCTTGAAGTATTATTGTCTTAATGTCAAATGATAGACTATTGCTTTGAATCACTTGTGTCTTAATATTCATGCCATGATTAGATTACATGATCAAGATTTTGCTAGGTAGCATTCCACATCAAAAATTATCTTTTTTATCATTTGCCTACTCGAGGACGAGCAGGAATTAAGCTTGGGGATGCTGATACGTCTCCGTCGTATCTATAATTTTTGATTGTTCCATGCCAATATTCTACAACTTTCATATACCTTTGGCAACTTTTTATACTATTTTTGGGACTAACAAATTGATCCAGTGCCCAGTGCCAGTTCCTGTTTGTTGCATGTTTTTTGTTTCGTAGAAAATCCATATCAAAGGGAGTCCAAACGGGATAAAAACTGATAGAGATTTTTTTGACCTTCTGTCATATTCACCAACACCAACACCTTCTTCTTCGCCGGGGCCATCATCGTGTGACGGCGATCTACACCAACACCTCTGTCATATTCACCAACATCTTCATCACCTTTCCCCGTCTATCTACAGCAGTCCACTGCCCCGCAACCCATTGTACCCTCTACTTGAACATGGTGCTTGATACGTCTCCAACGTATCTATAATTTTTGATTGTTCCATGCTATATTATATCATGTTTTGGACATTATTGGGCTTTATTATGCACTTTTATATTATTTTTGGGACTAACCTATTAACCGTAGGCCCAGCCCAAAATTGTTGTTTTTTGCCTATTTCAGAGTTTCGCAGAAAAAGAATATTAGACGGAGTCCAAACGGAATGAAACCTTCGGGAACGTGATTTTTGGAACGAACATGATCCAGAGGACTTGGACCCTACGTCAAGACATCAACCAAGAAGGCACGAGGTAGGGGGCGCGCCTACCCCCCCCCCCACCCCCCAAGGCGCGCCCTCCACCCTCCTGGGGCCCATGTTGCTCCACCGACGTACTTCTTCCTCCTATATATACCTATGTACCCCCAAACTACCAGATACGGAGTCAAAACCCTAATTCCACCACCATAACTTTCTGTATCCACGAGATCCCATGTTGGGGCCTTTTCCGGAGCTCCGCCGGAGGGGGTATCGATCATGGAGGGCTTCTACATCAACACCATAGCCTCTCCGATGAAGTGTGAGTAGTTTACTTCAGACCTACGGGCCCATAGTTATTAGCTAGATGGCTTCTTCTCTCTTTTTGGATCTCAATACAATGTTCTCCCCCTCTCTTGCGGAGAACTATTCGATGTAATCTTCTTTTGCGGTGTGTTTGTTGAGATCGATGAATTGTGGGTTTATGATCAAGTTTATCTATGAACAATATTTGATTCTTCTCTGAATTCTTTTATGTATGATTGGTTATCTTTGCAAGTCTCTTCGAATTATCAGTTTGGTTTGGCCTACTAGATTGATCTTTCTTGCAATGGGAGATGTGCTTAGCTTTGGGTTCAATCTTGCGGTGTCCTTTCCCAGTGACAGTAGGGGCAGCAAGGCACGTATTGTATTGTTGCCATCGAGGATAACAAGATGGGGTTTATATCATATTGCATGAGTTTATCCCTCTACATCATGTCATCTTGCTTAAAGCGTTACTCCGTTCTCTTGAACTTAATACTCTAGATGCATGCTGGATAGTAGTCGATGTGTGGAGTAATAGTAGTAGATGCAGGCAGGAGTCGTTCTACTTGTCTCGGACGTGATGCCTATATACGTGATCATACCTAGATATTCTCATAACTATGCTCGATTATGTCAATTGCTCAACAGTAATTTGTTCACCCACCGTAATACTTATGCTCTCAAGAGAAGCCTCTAGTGAAAACTATGGCCCCCCGGTCTATTTTCCATTTTATTAATCTTCCAATACTTAGTTATTTCCTTTCTCATTTATTTTACTTGCATCTTTATTTCTCTTTATCATGAAAATACCAAAAATATTATCTTATCATATCTATCAGATCTCACTCTCGTAGATGCCATGAAGGGATTGACAACCCCTTTATCGCTTTGGTTGCGAGGAGTTTATTTGTTTGTGTAGGTGCGAGGGACTCGTGCGTGGCCTCCTACTGGATTGATACGTTGGTTCTTAAAAACTGAGGGAAATACTTATGCTGCTCTGCTTCATCACCCTTTCCTCTTCAAGGGAAAACCAACGCAGTGCTCAAGAGGTAGCAAGAAGGATTTCTGGCGCCGTTGTCGGGGAGTCTACGCAAAATTCAACATACCAAGTACCCATCACAAACACTTATCTCCCGCATTACATTATTTGCCATTTGCCTCTCGTTTTCCTCTCCCCCCCACTTCACCCTTGCCGTTTTATCCTCCCTCTCTTTCTCTATTCGCCTCTTTTTGCCCGTTTCTTGTTTGCTTGTGTGTCGGATTGCTTGCTTCTCACGATGGCTCAAGATAATACCAAATTGTGTGACTTTACTAATAACAACAACAATGATTTTATTAGCACTCCGATTGCTCCTCTTATCGATGCTGAATCTTGTGAAATAAATGTTGCTTTGCTGAATCTTGTCATGAAAGATCCGTTTCCAGCCTTCCTAGTGAAGATGCTGCTACCCATCCAAACAACTTTGTTGATTTGTGTGATATGCAAAAGAAGAAAGATGTGGACAATGATATTGTTAAATTTAAGCTATTTCCTTTTTCGCTTAGAGATCATGCTAAAGCTTCGTTTTCGTCTTTTCCTAAAAATAGTATTGATTCATGGAATAAGTGCAAAGATGCTTTTATCTCTAAGTATTTTCCTCCCGCTAAGATCATCTCTCTTAGAAATGATATTATGAATTTTAAGAAACTTGATCATGAACATGTTGCACAAACTTGGGAGAGGATGAAATTAATGATACGTAATTGCCCTACACATGGTTTGAATTTGTGGATGATTATACAAACTTTTTATGCTGGATTGAATTTTGCTTCTAGAAATCTTTTAGATTCGGCCACAGGAGGCACTTTTATGGAAATCACTTTAGGAGAAGCTACTAAACTCCTAGATAATATTATGGTTAATTATTCTCAATGGCACACTGAAAGATCTACTAATAAGAAAGTGCAAGCGATAGAAGAAATTAATGTTTTGAGTGGTAAGACGGATGAACTTATGAAATTATTTGATAATAAAAGAGTTTCTTATGATCCTAATGATATGCCTTTGTCTACCTTGATTGAGAATAATAATGAATCTTTGGATGTGAATTTTGTTGGTAGCAATAATTTTTGTAACAATGCGTATAGAGGAAACTTTAATCCTAGGTCGTATCCTAGTAATTCCTCTAATAATTATGGTAATTCCTACAACAATTCTTATGGAAATTTTAATAAGATACCCTCTGATTTTTAATCTAATATTTAAGAATTTATTACCTCGCAAAAGAATTTCAATGCTTTGATTGAAGAAAAATTGCTTAAGATTGATGAGTTGGCTAGGAACGTTGATAGAATTTCTCTTGATGTTGATTCTTTGAAACTTAGATATATTCCTCCTAAGCATGATATCAATGAGTCTCTCAAAGCCATGAGAATTTCCATTGATGAGTGCAAAGAAAGAACCGCTAGGATGCGTGCTAAGAAAGATTGCTTTATAAAAGCATGTTCTTCTAGTTTCCATGATAACAAATATGAAGATCTAAAAGTTATTGATGTGTCCCCTATTAAATCTTTATTTTGTAATATGAATCTTGATAATGATGGGATTGAATATGATCCACCTTTACCTAGAAGGCATTCCAAAAATTCGGAGTCTTTAGATCTTGATGCTAAAATTGTTAAAAGTGGGATTGAAGAAGTCAAAACTTTAAAATTAATGAACCCACTATTTTGGATTTCAAGGAATTTAATTATGATAATTGCTCTTTGATAGATTGTATTTCCTTGTTGCAATCCGTGCTAAATTCTCATCATGCTTATAGTCCAAATAAAGCCTTTACCAAACATATCGTTGATGCTTTGATGCAATATTATGAAGAAAAACTTGAGTTGGAAGTTTCTATCCCTAGAAAACTTTATGGTGAGTGGGAACCTACTATTAAAATTAATATTAAAGATCATGAATGCTATGCTCTGTGTAATTTGGGTGCTAGTGTTTCCAGGATTCCAAAGACTTTGTGTGATTTGCTAGGATTCCGTGATTTTGATGATTGCTCTTTAAACTTGCACCTTGCGGATTCCACTATTAAGAAACCTATGGGAAGAATTAATGATGTTCTTATTGTTTCAAATAGGAATTATGTGCCCGTGGATTTTATTGTTCTTGACATAGATTGCAATCCTTCATGTCCTATTATTCTTGGTAGACCTTTCCTTAGAACGATTGGTGCAATTATTGATATGAAGGAAGGGAATATTAGATTCCAATTTCTGTTAAGGAAAGGCATGGAACACTTCCCTAGAAAGAAAATTAAATTACCTTATGAATTTATTATGAGATCCACTTATGGATTGCCTTCCAAAGATGGCAATACCTAGATCTATCCTTGCTTTCATGCCTAGCTAGGGGCGTTAAATGATAGCGCTTGTTGGGAGACAACCCAATTTTATTTTTATTCCTTGATTTTTGCTCCTATTTAGTAATAAATAATTTATCTAGCCTCTTTTTTGGTTTTTTTTGTGTTTAATTAGTGTTTGTGCCAAGTAGAACCGTTGGGAAGACTTGGGGAAAGTCTTTTTAATCTTGCTGTAAAAAACAGAAATTTTAGCACTCACGAGAATTGTTGTCACTTTTATTTGGAAAGTGATATTTAGTTAATTATTTTTGAAGATGATTAATAGATAAATTACTCACGTCCATCAATTTATTTTATAATTTTTAGGGCTCCAGAACTTGCGTTAGCTGCAGATTACTACAGACTGTTCTGTTTTTGACAGATTCTGTTTTCCGTGTGTTATTTGCTTATTTTGATGAATCTATGGCTAGTAAAATAGTTTATAAACCATAGAGAAGTTGGAATACAGTAGGTTTAACACCAATATAAATAAATAATGAGTTCATTACAGTACCTTGAAGTGGTGTTTTGTTTTCTTTCGCTAACGGGAGCTCACGAGATTTTCTACTTTAAGTTTTGTGTTGTGAAGTTTTCAAGTTTTGGGTAAAAGATTTGATGGATTATGGAACAAGGAGTGGCAAGAGCCTAATCTTGGGGATGCCCATGGTACCCCAAGATAATCTAATGACACCTAAAATCGAAAGCTTGGTGATGCCCCGGAAGGCATCCCCTCTTTCGTCTACTTCCATAGATAACTTTACTTGGAGCTATATTTTTATTTACCACATGATATGTGTTTTGCTTGGAGCGTCTTGTATTATTTGAGTCTTTATTTGTTAGTTTTCCACAATCATCCTTGCTGTAAACACCTTTTTAGAGAGACACACATGATTCGGAAATTGTTAGAATACTCTATGTGCTTCATTATATCTTTTGAGTTATATAGTTTTTGCTCTAGTGCTTCACTTATATCTTTTAGAACACGTTGTTGGATTTGTTTTATAGAAACCATTGTTCTCTCATGCTTCACTTAGATTATTTTGAGAGTCCTACAAAACAGTGTGGTAAATTGCTTTAATTATGTTAGGCATTCAAGATTAATAATAAAATTTTCTTATGAGTGTGTTGAATACTATGAGAAGTTTGATACTTGATAATTGTTTTGAGATATGGAGATGGAGATATTAGAGTCATGCTAGTTGAGTAGTTGTGAATTTGAGAAATACTTGTGTAAAAGTTTGTGATTCCCGTAGCATGCACGTATGGTGAACCATTATGTGATGAAGTCGGAGCATGATTTATTTATTGATTGTCTTCCTTATGAGTGGCGGTCGGGGACGAGCGATGGTCTTTTCCTACCAATCTATCCCCCTAGGAGCATGCGCGTAATACTTTGCTTTGATAACTTGTATATTTTTGCAATAAGTATATGAGTTCTTTATGACTAATGTTGAGTCCATGGATCATACGCACTCTCACCCTTCCACCATTGCTAGCCTCTCTAATATCGCGCACCTTTCGCCGATATCATACACCCACCATATACCTTCCTCAAAACAGCCACCAAACCTAAATATCATGGCATTTCAATAGCCATTCCGAGAAATATTTCCATGCAACTTACCACCGTTCCGTTTACTATGACACGCTCTGTGACGCCCCGAGACCGATGTGCCAGGTGTCCTCCAGTTATTCGCTATTGTTGCCTTGTCATTGCTTGCGTGTCTTGCATTGCATATCATGTCATCATGTGCATTTGTTTTGCATACATGTTCGTCTCATGCATCCGAGCATTTTCCCCGTTGTCCGTTTTGCAATCCGGCGCTCCTATATCATCCGGTGTCCCTTTCTACCTCTTCTCATGTACGGGTGTTAAACGTTTTCGGATTGGACCGAGACTTGTCATGCGGCCTTGGTTTACTACCGGTAGACCGCCTGTCAAGTTTCGTGCCATTTGGACTTCGTTTGATACTCCAACGGTTAACCGAGGGACCGAAAAGGCCTCGTGTGTGTTGCATCCCAACACTCCTCAAAAGTGGCCCAAAGCCCAGCTAAGCCTCCTCCATCATCTGAGTCGTTCGATCACGATCGCGTGGCCGAAAACCGCACCTCATTTGGACTCTCCTAGCTCCCTCTACCTCTATAAATAGATCCCTCCATTTCAATCCCGGGTCTATTTGCCCCTAACCCTAGATCCCTTCGTCCTCGCGCCACCGGAAAATTATTCCTCCGTCCGGACATGTCCAGCCACCGCGCCGGACCAATCCCACCTCGCCACATCACCGCCGCCGGGCCTCTCTCTCCACCGCGCCGCCGGGCCCGCGGGGCCCATCGCCGGCCCGCCCCCGGGCCGCACCCGGGCCGTGCCTCGCGCCGCCGCCCGAGAGCTGCGCCGCCTGCGTCCGCCGTTCGCCGCCGCCGCCAACCGCCGACCACCGTCGCGCGCTCCCACGCCCCGATGCGCCGCCGCCTGTTTGCCCTCGCCGGACCCAGCCGCCGCCTGTTTGCCCTCGCCGGACCCAGCCGCCGCACCGCAGCTCCTCCGCCCCGCCGCGCGCGCCCCCGCCGTCGTCTGCTCGTGCGCCACCGACCTGCTGCGCTGCTGTTCCCGCGCCGCCATGGCTCGCCGCCGTCCTCCCTGCCGCCTCTCCTTCGCCGCTGCGTGCTCCGGCAGCCTCGCCGGCGTGCATCGCCGGAACCTAGCCGGCCCTCTCCTCCGCGGATCGGGATCAGATCCACCACCTCGCCGATCCAAACGCCCGCGCCCGTCCCCGGATCTCTCCGTCCCGGATATCCTCATCCCGCATTGACTTTTCGCGGAGGTAAAATTTCACTAAGTCCCCGAAGTTTCCAGTATTTTTAGCATTTGCAACGCATCATAACTCTGCATCCATAGCTCTGATTCGTGCGTGTAGCATATCAAAATTTTCGTCTCGACGAGTACATCATTCCATCTCATTGCATCATTTTCATTTGAGCTCATCTTGATGCCCGAAATGCTGTTGGAAGAGGGCTATGTGAGGAATTTGTCCGATTTGTTTCAGCAAATGGCCTTTTGCCATTTTTGCCATGATTATTGTGTGCATGCTATGATCCTGAGCTCTACATGTGTTTTGTTATATGCCATGCCATCTTTACACAGGTGCTTGCCTTGTATTTTTGTTATATTTGTGGTTACTAGCACAAGCTTGCAAAGTAGCGTAATTGGTAATGCTGATTTCAGCGACTTAGAATTTCACCAAGTCCTTGTCCTGATTTTGTTGATATGCCATATGTTCATGTTGTTTCCTAGTGATCCGTGCCTCTTTGGAGGATGATCATTAAGGATGTTTTGTTAACATTGTGTTGCGCTATCCATCCATGTCTTTGTTTGCATTTATGGTGCACCCTAGCTTGAGTCAATCCAGCTCTACTTTTGCTATATCGCGAATCCTGGCAGATTGTTGACTTGTTAGCGATTTTGCCGAGGATGTTGCTATTGATCCGTGCATGCTATGTTGTTGTTCTTGCCATGTATAGCTCTTATGCCATGTCTTATTGATGGGTGTATGCTTAGTTTGTCATGCCATGCTCTGTAGTGAGTGCATCGAGCTCGTAAACATGCCTACTCGTTAACTGTTTTGCATGCTCCAGTTTTTCACTAAGTCTGAATCTGTTTATGTTTTTGCCATGTTCACATGCTTGCAATTGTATTTTATGATCCTTTTGGCTCAAGGTCACTAAGGGACTTTTGTTAAGTG
Organism: Triticum urartu; assembly: GCF_003073215.2. Classification (NCBI taxonomy): domain Eukaryota; kingdom Viridiplantae; phylum Streptophyta; class Magnoliopsida; order Poales; family Poaceae; genus Triticum; species Triticum urartu. The sequence continues at coordinate 629,299,143 of NC_053023.1, forward strand.
CTTTGAGTAGCTTCATGCCATGCCTTGATTTGCCATGTTAAGTTCCTGTAGCATGTAGTTTTCATGCTCTAAAGTGTGCTTCCTGATGATAAATTCCAGACTTGTGTTAATTTCACTAAGTCTGAAACCTGTTATCTTTTGCACTTTTGCCATGCTTGTTTGAACCTGTAAATGAGTGAATTAGCCGTAGCTCAGTGTTCATCTTTTGTCAAGCATCTTGAGTGGATCCCTGCCATGTATTTTGTTGTCATGTTTGAGTGCTGTAGCATATCTATCTTATTGCATTTAGTTGGTCACTTGCTGTTTATCGCAGACCGGTGACATTTGTTTTGCTTGCCATTTCCAAACCGTGCATCCGATTCCGGTGATCTTTATATCGATTTCAACCGAAATCACCTCACCTTTCCAGTGGCACTCTTGGATTTCCAAGTTGGGGCCAGGCTCTATCATTCCTTTCCAAATCATGCATATGCATCACATACCGCATCCCGCATATCATACCATGTTTGTGTGTGGTTTGTTTACTATGTTGTGTGCTTCTTTCCGGTGTTGCTTCTTCGGGTTGGTTCTGGTAACGTCGCGTTTGTGAGTACCCGTTCGTCTACGTCCGTGTGTCTTCTTCGTGGACCCGTTCTTCTTCCTTGCGGGATTTCAGGCAAGAAGACCATACCCTCGAAATCACTTCTATCTTTGCTTGCTAGTTGCTCCCTCTTTTGCTATGCCTATGCTGCGATACCTACCACTTGCTTATCATGCCTCCTATATTGTTGAACCAAGCCTCTAACCCACCTTGTCCTAGCAAACCGTTGATTGGCTATGTTACCGCTTTGCTCAGCCCCTCTTATAGCGTTGTTAGTTGCAGGTGAAGATTGAAGTTTGTTCCTTGTTGGAACATGAAGATGTTGTTCCTTGTTGGAACATGTTTACTTGTTGGGATATCACAATATCTATTATTTAATTAATGCATCTATATACTTGGTAAAGGGTGGAAGGCTCGGCCTTATGCCTGGTGTTTTGTTCCACTCTTGCCACCCTAGTTTCCGTCATATCGGTGTTATGTTCCCGGATTTTGCGTTCCTTACGCGGTTGGGTTATAATGGGAACCCCTTGACAGTTCGCCTTGAATAAAACTCCTCCAGCAAGGCCCAACATTGGTTTTACCATTCGCCACCTAGCCTTTTCTTTCCCTTGGGTTCTGCAGACTCAAGGGTCATCTTTATTTAAACCCCCGGGCCAGTGCTCCTTTGAGTGTTGGTCCAACCTGTCAGCTGCCGGTGGCCACCAGGGGCAACTCTGGGCTGGCCTACCGGAACCTTGGACAATCCGGTGTGCCCTGAGAAAGAGATACATGCAGCTCCTATCGGGATTTGTCGGCACATTCGGGTGGCTTTGTTGGTCTTGTTTTACCATTGTCAAAATGTCGTGTAACCGGGATTCCGAGTCTGATCGGTTCTTCCTGCTAGAAGGAATATCCTTCGTTGACCATGAGAGCTTGTGATGGGCTAAGTTGGGACACCCCAGCAGGGATTTGAACTTTCGAAAGTCGTGCCCGCGGTTATGGGCAGATGGGAATTTGTTAATGTCCGGTTGTAGAAAACCTAAAGTTGACCTTAATTAAAATACATCAACCGCATGTGTTGCCGTGATGGTCTCTTCTCGGCGGGGTCCGGGAAGTGAACACGATGTTGGAGTTATGCTTGATGTAGGTTGTTCTAGGATCACTTCTTGATCATAGATTCTCGGCCGTGCTTTTGCCTTCTCTTCTCGCTCTCATTTGCGAATAGGTTAGCCACCAAATATGCTAGTCGCTTGCTGCAGCTCCACCTCATACCTTTTACCTTACCTATAAGCTTAAATAGTCTTGATCGCGAGGGTGCGAGATTGCCGAGTCCACGTGACTCACAGATACTTCCAAAACCAGCTTGCAGGTGCCGATGTTACCGAGCAGGTGTCGCAACCAAGCTCAAGGAGGAGCTCGATGAGGATCTTGTCCTTTGTCTTGTTTCGATCTAGTTGATCAATAGTGGAGCCCAGTCGGGACGATCAGGGATCCGTGTAGCATTTGGGGTAGTCTTCTTTTATTTTGGCTCCGTAGTCGGGCCCTGATTGTATCTGGATGATGTAATGCTTTATTCATGTATTTGTATGAAGTGGCGGTTGTAAGCCAACTATGTATCTCTTTCCCTTATGTATTACATGGGTTGTGTGAAGATTACCTCACTTGCGACATTGCTTTCAATGCGGTTATGCCTCTAAGTCGTGCTTCGACACGTGGGAGATATAGCCGCATCGAGGGCGTTACACGCTCCATCATTGTCATATTGCTTTGCGTGATCATGCAGTTGACAGGGTATTCGTGGCAAAGCCACCGTTCATAATTCTTTCATACATGTCACTCTTGATTCATTGCATATCGCAGTACACCGCCGGAGGCATTCACATAGAGTCATATTTTGTTCTAAGTATTGAGTTGTAATTGTTGAGTTGTAAGTAAATAAAAAAGTGTGATGATCATCATTTTTAGAGCATTGTCCCAAGTGAGGAAAGGATGATGGAGACTATGATTCCCCCACAAGTCGGGATGAGACTCTGGACTAAATAAAAAAGAGGCCATAAAAATAGAAAAGGCCCAAATAAAAAAGAGAGAGAAAAAGAGAGAAGGGACAATGCTACTATCCTTTTACCACACTTGTGCTTCAAAGTAGCACCAAGATCTTCATAGAGAGTCTCCTATGTTATCACTTTCATATACTAGTGGGAATTTTTCATTATAGAACTTGGCTTGTATATTCCAATGATGGGCTTCCTTAAAATGCCCTAGGTCTTCGTGAGCAAGCGAGTTGGATGCACACCCACTTAGTTCTTTTTGTTGAGCTTTCATATACTTATAGCTCTAGTGCATCCGTTGCATGGCAATCCCTACTCACTCACATTGATATCTATTAATGGGCATCTCCATAGCCCGTTGATACGCATAGTTGATGTGAGACTATCTCCCCCCCCCCTTTTGTATTCTCCACAACCACCATTCTATTCCACCTATAGTGCTATGTCCATGGCTCACGCTCATGTATTGCGTGAAGATTGAAAAAGTTTGAGAACACTAAAAGTATGAAACAATTGCTTGGCTTGTCATCGGGGTTGTGCATGATTTAAATACTTTGTGTGGTGAAGATGGAGCATAGCCAAACTATATGATTTTGTAGGGACAACTTTCTTTGGCCAGTTATTTTGAAGAGACATAATTGCTTAGTTAGTATGCTTGAAGTATTATTTACCTACTTTTGTAGAAACTAGTATGTCAATATTGAACTTTTGTCTTGAATCTTTCGGATCTAAATATTTATACCACAATTAAGAGAATTACATTGAAATTATGCCAAGTAGCATTCCACATAAAAAATTCTGTTTTTATCATTTACCTACTCAAGGACGAGCAGGAATTAAGCTTGGGGATGCTTGTTACGTCTCCAACGTATCTATAATTTTTGTTTGTTCCATGCTATATTATATCCTGTTTTGGACATTATTGGGCTTTATTATACACTTTTATATTATTTTTGGGACTAACCTATTAACCGTAGGCCCAGCCCGAAATTATTGTTTTTGCCTATTTCAGAGTTTCGCAGAAAAAGAATATTAGACGGAGTCCAAACGGAATGAAACCTTCGGGAACGTGATTTTTGGAACGAACATGATCCAGAGGACTTGGACCCTACGTCAAGACATCAACCAGGAAGGCACGAGGTAGGGGGGCGTGCCTACCCCCCCCCCCAGGCGCGCCCTCCACCCTCGTGGGGCCCATGTTGCTCCACCGACATACTTCTTCCTCCTATATATACCTATGTACCCCCAAACTACCAGATACGGAGCCAAAATCCTAATTCCACCGCCGTAACTTTCTGTATCCACGAGATCCCCTCTTGGGGCCTTTTCCGGAGCTCCACCGGAGGGGGTATCGATCACGGAGGGCTTCTACATCAACACCATAGCCTCTCCGATGAAGTGTGAGTAGTTTACTTCAGACCTACGGGCTCATAATTATTAGCTAGATGGCTTCTTCTCTATTTTTGGATCTCAATACAATGTTCTCCCCCTCTCTTGCGGAGAACTATTCGATGTAATCTCGTTTTGCAGTGTGTTTGTTGAGATCGATGAATTGTGGGTTTATGATCAAGTTTATCTATGAACAATATTTGATTCTTCTCTGAATTCTTTTATGTATAATTGGTTATCTTTGCAAGTCTCTTAGAATTATCAGTTTGGTTTGGCCTACTAGATTGATCTTTCTTGCAATGGGAGATGTGCTTAGCTTTGGGTTCAATCTTGCGGTGTCCTTTCCGAGTGACAGTAGGGGCAGCAAGGCACGTATTGTATTATTGCCATCGAGGATAACAAGATGGGGTTTATATCATATTGCATGAGTTTATCACTCTACATCATGTCATCTTGTTTAAAGCATTACTCTATTCTCTTTAACTTGATACTCTAGATGCATGCTGGATAGCGGTCGATGTGTGGAGTAATAGTAGTAGATGCAGGCAGGAGTCGGTCTACTTGTCACGGACGTGATGCCTATATGCATGATCATACCTAGATATTCTCATAACTATGCTCAATTCTGTCAATTGCTCAACAGTAATTTGTTCACCCAGCGTAATACTTATGATCTCGAGAGAAGCCTCTAGTGAAACATATGGCCCCCGGGTCTATTTTCCATTTTATTAATCTTCCAATACTTAGTTATTTCCTTTGCCATTTATTTTACTTGCATATTTATTTCTCTTTATCATAAAAATACCAAAAATATTATCTTATCATATTTATCAGATCTCACTCTTGTAGGTGACCTTGAAGGGATTGACAACCCCTTTATCGCGTTGGTTGCGAGGAGTTTATTTGTTTGTGTAGGTGCGAGGGACTCGTGCGTGGCCTCCTACTGGATTGATACATTGGTTCTCAAAAACTGAGGGAAATACTTACGCTCCTCTGCTGCATCGCCCTTTCCTCTTCAAGGGAAAACCAACGCAGTACACAAGAGGTAGCAGTGCTTTATGCTTCATATTATTATCCAATGATGTGTTGCCATCTTGTGATGTCTGAGTAGATTTTCGTTGTCCTATCGGTAATTGATGAATTGCTATGATTGGTTTAATTTGCTTGTGGTTATGTTGTTGTCCTTTGGTGCCCATCATATGAGCGCGCACGTGGATCACACCATAGGGTTAGTTGTATGTTGATAGGACTATGTATTGGAGGGCAAGAGTGACAGAAGCTTCAACCTAGCATAGAAATTGATGCATACGGGATTGAAGGGGGACCAATATATCTTAATGCTATGGTTGGGTTTTACCTTAATGAACGTTAGTAGTTGCGGATGCTTGCTAATAGCTCCAATCATAAGTGCATAGAATTCCAAGTCAGGGATGACATGCTAGCAGTGGCCTCTCTCACATAAAACTTGCTATCGGTCTAGTAAAGTAGTCAATTTCTTAGGGACAATTTCGAAACTCCTACCACCACTTTTCCACAATCTCTATACTAACTTTATTGCTTATTTACCTAAAACAGCCCCTTGTTTTTATTTACGTGCTCTTTATATTCTTGCAAACCTATCACGTTACGTCTACAAAGTACTTCTAGTTTCCTACTTGTTCTAGGTAAGGCGAGCGTTAAGCGTGACCAGAGTTGTATCGGTGGTCGATAGAAGTTGAGGGAATATTTGTTCTACCTTTAGCTCCTCATTGGGTTCGACACTCTTACTTATCAAAAGAGGTTACAATTGATCCCATATACTTGTGGGTTATCACGCACCACGTATTGCTGGGACGGCGTGTGTAAGCTGTTTTCGTCTGATGTCAATGATAACGCCATGACACTGTTTGAACTTTTTGTGATGATTGGCATATCCCTGTTTGAGCAGAATTTGAGTAGAACTATGGCAATGTATTAGAGATGCCATAAATCAGCTATAGTTGGAATTAATTAACTCATGCGATTGTGAACATGTCATTACAGCCAATTTGTACCCTTGAATAATCAAATGGTTAGGAAGATATGGATATTTTCCTTATTTTATAGTAACCTATATACTACTAAATATGAGTGTGTATCAATGGCCATGTTAGTTTCCTCATTTTCATGATGTAGAAACATGCATCACACTGTTGGTTTCATCTAACCATACATTAGGGAAGTAAATGTGCATATGGAGAACTCTATATTTGGAAGTAGTGAAATCCTGTAATGCTTACCATGTGTACATACCTATATTCGCCCTTCAGCAATCAATGGCTAGAATAATATCGTCACCAAATTTTTGCCCACAGAACATGAGTATATAACAATGCATGGTGTGTTAGTTTCCTTGAAGAATTTGTTTGTGAGGACAGAACGTGAGTACATGCATGACATGGTAGTTTCCTGTGAAGAATCGATTGCGAGATAACATGAGTATAACCATGCATGGCACTTCTATATTTTAACCTAGTATACATTTCCCTATATTTTCCTCTCAATTCCAACAGGGACATATCAATGTTGTTTCTTGCATTATACTACTCATACTCTGAACAATGTTGATCTTACATTAACAATACCTGTCCTTTTGATATGATGCAGTGTCCCTACAGTTACTGCCCTTTGTAATCACACCACCTTTGCCAAAAACAGGGAAGCACAACTAGTTCCTCGCTCGATTAGATGACAACAAAAGACTGATGATCATTCGCACACATGAGCTGGAAAAGTTATATTGCAAAAAAACCCACTGTGTACAAGCACCGTGAAATACGTGAGTATCCGGACAGTGGTTGTTACGTCTATGAGCAGGATACTAGCTTGTTGCGGTCTTCAGGATTTTTGAGTTGGAGGCGGGTAAACAGCCTTGGTTCACACTCTCTGTTTCTCGGACTCAATTATTCGATTAACCAGGAGATTGCTACCTCTTGAGAACTGCGTTGGTTTTTCCCCGAAGAGGATGGGATGATGCAGCAAAGTAGCGTAAGTATTTCCCTCAGTTTTTGAGAACCAAGGTATCAATCCAGTAGGAGGCTACGCGCGAGTCCCTGGTACCTGCACAAAACAAATAAATCCTCGCAACCAACGCGATAAGGGGTTGTCAATCCCTACACGGCCACTTACGAGAGTGAGATCTAATAGATATGATAAGATAAAATTTTTGGTATTTTTATGATAAAGATGCAAAGTAAAATAAAAGCAAAGTAAAAAGCAAAGGAAATAACTAAGTATTGGAAGATTAATATGATGAAGATAGACCCGGGGGCCATAGGTTTCACTAGTGGCTTCTCTCAAGAGCATAAGTATTCTATGGTGGGTGAACGAATTACTGTTGAGCAATTGACAGAATTGAGCATAGTTATGAGAATATCTAGGCATGATCATGTATATAGGAATCACGTCCGAGACAGGTAGACCGACTCTTGTCTGCATCTACTACTATTACTCCACTCATCGACCGCTATCCAGCATGCATCTAGAGTATTAAGTTAATGAAAACAAAGTAACGCCTTAAGCAAGATGACATGATGTAGAGGGATAAACTCATGCAATATGATGAAAACCCCATCTTTTTATCCTCGATGGCAACAATACAATACGTGCCTGGCTGCCCCTACTGTCACTGGGAAAGGACACCGCAAGATTGAACCCAAATCTAAGCACTTCTCCCATTGCAAGAAAGATCAATCTAGTAGGCCAAACCAAACTGATAATTCGAAGAGACTTGCAAAGATAACCAATCATACATAAAAGAATTCAAAGAAGATTCAAATATTGTTCATAGATAGACTTGATCATAAACCCACAATTCATCGGTCTCAACAAACAAATTGCAAAAAGAAGATTGCATCGAATAGTTCTCCACAAGAGAGGGGGAGAACGTTGTATTGAGATCCAAAAAGAGAGAAGATGCCATCTAGTGATGATGTAGAAGCCCTCCGTGATGGATACCCCCTCCGGCGGAGCTCCGGAACAGGCCCCAAGATGCGATCTCGTGGATACAGAAAGTTGCGGCGGTGGAATTAGGGTTTTGGCTCCGTATTTGATCGTTTGGGGGTACGTAGGTATATATAGGAGGAAGGAGTACGTCGATGGAGCAACAGGGGGCCCATGAGGGTGGAGGGCGCGCCTGGGGGGTAGGCGCGCCACCTACCTCGTGGCCTCCTCCTTTGTGTCTTGACGTAGGGTCCAAGTCTCCTGGATCATGTTCGGTGAGAAAATCACGTTCCCGAAGGTTTCATTCCGTTTGGACTCCGTTTGATATTCCTTTTGTTCGAAACCCTAAAACAGGAAAAAAAACAGCAATTCTGGGCTGGGCCTCCGGTTAATAGGTTAGTCCCAAAAATAATATAAAAGTGGATAATAAAGCCCAATAATGTCCAAATCAGTAGATAATATAGCATGGAGCAATCAAAAATTATAGATACGTTGGAGACGTATCAAGCATCCCCAAGCTTAATTCCTGCTCATCCTCGAGTAGGTAAACGATAAAAATAGAATATTCAGATCCGAAAGATTCAAGATAAAAGTTCATATTGACATAAAAATAATAATAATTCAAGCATACTAACTAAGCAATTATGTCCTCTCAAAATAACATGGCCAAATAAAGTTCATCCCTACAAAATCATATAGTTTAGTCATGCTCCATTTTCGTCACACAAGAATGCTCTCATCATGCACAACCCCGATGACAAGCCAAGCAATTGTTTCATACTTTAGTAATCTCAAACCTATAAACTTGCACGCAATACATGAGCGCGAGCCATGGATATAGCACTACGGGTGGAATAGAATATGATAATGGGGGTTATGTGGAGAAGACAAAAAAGGAGAAAGTCACACATCAACGAGTCTAATCAATGGGCTATGGAGATGCCCATCGATTGATGTTAATGCAAGGAGTAGGGATTGCCATGCAACGGATGCACTAGAGCTATAAATGTATGAAAGCTCAACAAAAGAAACTAAGTGGGTGTGCATCCAACTTGCTTGCTCACGAAGACCTAGGGCACTTGAGGAGGCCCATTGTTGGAATATACAAGCCCAGTTATATAATGAAAAATTCCCACTAGTATATGAAAGTGACAAAACAAAAGACTCTCTATCATGAAGATTATGGTGCTACTTTGAAGCACAAGTGTGGAAAAAGGATAGTAGCATTGTCCCTTCTTTATTTATTATTATTATTATTATTATTTTATTGGCCTTTTTTAGGACAATGCTCTATGAATGATGGTCATCACACTTCTATTTAATTACAACTCAAGAATTACAACTCGATACTTAGAACAAGATATGACTGTATATGAATGCCTCGGGCGGTGTACCGGGATATGCAATGAACCAAGAGTGGCATGTATGAAAGAATTATGAACGTTGGCTTTGCCACAAATACTATGTCAACTACATGATCATGCTAAGCAATATGACAATGATGAATGTGTCATGATAAACGGAATGGTGGAAAATTGGATGGCAATATATCTCAGAATGGCTATGGAAATGCCATAATAGGTAGGTATGGTGGCTGTTTTGAGGAAGATATAAGGAGGTTTATGTGTGAAAGAGCGTGTCATATCATGGGGTTTGGATGCACCGGCGAAGTTTGCACCAACTCTCAATGTGAGAAAGGGCAATGCACGGTACCGAAGAGGCTAGCAATGATGGAAGGGTGAGAGTGAGTATAATCCATGGACTCAACATTAGTCATAAAGAACTCACATACTTATTGCAAAAATCTACAAGTCGTCAAAAACCAAAGCACTACGCGCATGCTCCTAGGGGGATAGATTGGTAGGAAAAGACCATCGCTCGTCCCCGACCGCCACTCATAAGGAAGACAATCAAATAACACCTCATGTTTCAAATTTGTTACATAACGTTTACCATACGTGCATGCTACGGGACTTGCAAATTTCAACACAAGCATTTCTCAAATTCACAACTACTCAACTAGCACGACTTTGATATTATTACCTCCATATCTCAAAACAATTATCAAGCATCAAACTTCTCTTAGTATTCAAAACACTCATAAGAATATATTTTTATTAATCTTGAACACCTAGAATATTAGGATTATTTAAGCAAATTACTATTCTATTTAAGACTCTCAAAATAATCTAAGTGAAGCATGAGAGATCAATAGTTTCTATAAAACAAATCCACCACCATGCTCTAAAAGATATAAGTGAAGTACTAGAGCAAAACTATATAACTCAAATGATATAAGCGAAGCACATAGAGTATTCTAACAAATTCCAAATCATGAATGGCTCTCTAAAAAGGTGTGTACAGCAAGGATGATTGTGGTAAACTAAAAAGCAAAGACTCAAATCAGACACGACGCTCCAAGCAAAACACATATCATGTGGTGAATAAAAATATAGCTCCAAGTAAAGTTACCGATAGAAATAGACGAAAAGAGGGGATGCCTTCCGGGGCATCCCCAAGCTTTGGCTTTTAGGTGTCCTTAGATTATCTTGGGGGTGCCATGGGAATCCCCAAGCTTAGGCTCTTGCCACTCCTTGTTCCGTAATCCATCAAATCTTTACCCAAAACTTGAAAACTTCACAACACAAAACTTAAAGTAGAAAATCTCGTGAGCTCCGTTAGCGAAAGAAAACAAAAGACCACTTAAAGGTACTGTAATGAACTCATTCTTTATTTATATTGGTGTTAAACCTACTGTATTCCAACTTCTCTATGGTTTATAAACTATTTTACTAGCCATAGATTCATCAAAATAAGCAAACAACACACGAAAAACAGAATCTGTCAAAAACAGAACAGTCTGTAGTAATCTGTAGCTAGCGCAAGATATGGAGCCCCAAAAATTCTAAAATAAATTGCTGGACGTGAGGAATTTATCTATTAATCATCTTCAAAAATAATTAACTAAATATCACTTTCCATATAAAAATGGCATCAGTTCTCGTGAGCGCTAAAGTTTCTGTTTTTTTACAGCAAGATATCAAGACTTTCCCCAAGTCTTCCCAACGGTTGTACTTGGCACAAACACTAATAAAACACAAAAAACACAACCTAAACATAGTCTAGATAAATTATTTATTACTAAACAGGAGCAATAAGCAAGGAATAAAAATAAAATTGGGTTGCCTCCCAACAAGCGCTATCGTTTAACGCCCCTAGCTAGGCATAAAAAGCAAGGATAGATCTAGGTATTGCCATCTTTGGTAGGCAATCCATAAGTGGCTCTCATAATAGATTCATAAGGTAATTTAATTTTCTTTCTAGGAAAGTGTTCCATGCCTTTCATTAACAGAAATTGGAATCTAATATTTCCTTCCTTCATATCAATAATTGCACCAATCGTTCTAAGGAAAGGTGTAACGCCCACGATGCGGCTATATCTCCCACGTGTCGAAGCACGACTTAGAGGCATAACCACATTGTAAGCAATGTCACAAGTGGGGTAATCTTCACACAACCCATGTAATGAATAAGAAAAGAGGTATGTAGTTGGCTTACAATCGCCATGTCACACAATGCATAAATATATCATTACATTCATCCAGATACAATCAAGGTCCGACTACGGAACCAAAATAAAGACAACCCAAAATGCATAATATCCCCGATTGCCCCAACTGGGCACCACTACTGATCGTCTAGAAAGGAAACGTAGTATCATCCTGAGTCCTCATCGAACACCCACTCGAGCTCAGTCGAATCTCCTCAAGCGGTATCATCGGTCCCTGCATCTGGTTTTGGAAGGAATCAGTGAGTCACGGGGACTCAGCAATCTCACACCCTCACGATCAAGACTATTTAGGCTTATAGGTAGGGTAAAAGTATGAGGTGGAGCTGCAGCAAGCACTAGCATATATGGTGGCTAACATACGCAAATGAGAGCGAGAAGAGAAGGCAAAGGCACGATCGATAAACTACGATCAAGAAGTGATCGTAGAGCAACCTACGTTCAAGCATAAATCGAGACCGTGTTCTCTTCCCGGACTCCGCCGAAAAGAGACCATCGCGGCCACACACTCGGTTGATTCATTTTAATTAAGTTAAGTTTTAGTTTTTCTACAACCGGACATTAACAAATTCCCATCTGCCCATAACCGCGGGCACGGCTTTCGAAAGTTCAAAACCCTGTAGGGGTGTCCCAACTTAGCCCATCACAAGGTCTCATGGTCAACGAAGGATATTCCTTCTCCCAAGACAATCCGATCAGACTCGGAATCCCGGTTACAAGACATCTCGACAATGGTAAAACTAAACCAGCAAAGCCACCCGAATGTGTCGACAAATCCCGATAGGAGCTGCACATATCCCATTCTCAGGGCACATTGGATGAGCCAGACGTCGGGTTGGCATAGGCCCTGGTTGCCCAGGGGGCGCCGGACATCGCTCAGGTTGTACCAACACTTAGAGAAGCACTGGCCCGGGGGGGGGGGGGTTAAAATAAAGATGACCCTTGAGTCCGCGAAACCCAAGGGAAAAAGGCTAGGTGGCAAATGGTAAAACCAAGGTTGGGCATTGCTGGGGGAGTTTTATTCAAGGCGAACTGTCAAGGGGTTCCCATTATAACCCAACCGTGTAAGGAACGCAAAATCAAGGAACATAACACCGGTATGACGGAAACTAGGGGGCAAGAGTGGAACAAAACACCAGGCATAAGGCCGAGCCTTCCACCCTTTACCAAGTATATAGATGCATTAAAGTAGACAAGATATAATAATGATATACCAACAATAAACATGTTCCAACAAGGAACAAACTCCAATCTTCACCTGCAACTAGCAACGCTATAAGAGGGGCTGAGCAAAGCGGTACCATAGCCAAACAACGGTTTGCTAGGACAAGGTGGGTCAGAGGTTTGACATGGCACTATGGGAGGCATGATAAAGTATGGTGGTAGGTATCATAGCATAGGCATAGCAATAGAGCGAGCAACTAGTAAGCAAAGATAGAAGTGATTTCGAGGGTATGGTCATCTTGCCTGCAAAGTTCTCCGAGTTGACGTTAGCTTGATCCTCGTAAGCGTACTCAACGGGTTCCTCGATCACGTACTCGTCTCCTGGCTCTACCCAAAGCAATAACACAAGCAAAGGGAGACACAATCAACCACGGAGCAATGCACAAGCAACATGATGCAAAACATGGCATGATATGCGGGATGTGATATGTGATGCATATGCATGATTCCGAAAGGAAAGATTGAACCAAGCCTCAACTTGGAAAACCAAGTGTGCCTCTGGAAAGATGAGTTGATTTCAGTCGAAATCGATATAAAGATCACCGGAATCGGATGCACGGTTTGCAAATGAATAGCAAAACAAATATGGCACCGATCTGTGATTAACAACACGAGGCCATCAAAATGCATCAATAACAACAAGCTACTGCAATCTAACATAGAAACAAAATACATGGCAGGGATCCACTCAAGATGCTTGACAAAAGATGAACACTGAGCTATGGCTAATTCACTCAATAGCAGGTTCAAACAAGCATGGCAAAAGTGCAAAATATATCATGTTACAGAGTGAAAATAACATGTCAGGAATTTAACATCAGGGAGCAATGTTTAGAGCAAGATAACAATATGCTACAAGAATATATCATGGAAAATCAAGGCATGGCATGAAGATACTCAAAGCATACAACAAAAGTCCCTTACTGACCATTAGCCAAAAGGGATCAGAAAATACAATGGCAACCATGTGAACATAGCAACTTTCGTTAACAGATTCAGACTAAGTAGAAAATTGGAGCATGGCAAATAGATATTAAGTAGGCATGTTTATGAGCTCGATGCACTCACCACAAGGCATTGCATGACAAACTAAGCATACACCAAGCAAGTAGACATGGCATAGAAGCTAAACATGGCAAGAACAACCTCATAGCACGCACGGATCAACTACAACAACCTCGGCAAAATTGCTTAACATGTAAACAATCTGCTAGGAACATTTTATAGCAAAAGTTGAGCTCGATTGAGTCAAGCTAGGGTGCTCCATAATTACAAACAAAGACATGGATAGATAGAGCACAACAATATCTACAAAACATCCTTACTGATCATGCTCAAAAGAGGCATGGATCACTCTGTAGCAAGATGAATATATGGCATAAAAATATAATCAGCGAAAAGACTTAGAAGGTTTCTAAGTTCCTGAAATCAGCAACATTACGAGAGCTACTTTGCATGGTTGTGCTAGTCACCACAGAGATCACAAAAATACATGGCATACACCCCTGTAAAGATGGCATGGCATACTTCAAAACACATGTAGGACTCAATTTCATAGGAGGCACACATTAATCATGGCAAAAATGACAAATGACCAAATACTGATAAGAATCTGAAACTAACATTGCATAGCACTCTTGCAACAGCATTTAGGGCATCAAGATGAACTCAAATGAACATGGTGCAATGGAATGAAATGAAGTACTCGTCGAGATGAACAATTTGATATGCTACACGCCCAAAAACGGAGCCACGGATGCAGAGTTATGATGCGATGAAAAACGCTAAAAATTACTGGAACTTAGGGCAGAATTAGGTCAACCTCCCAGTTTCCAGATCAGATTGGGCACGTTCTTTAAGGCGGTGGCGGATCTCGCTGGAGCAGCACTTGGGGGCGCCAGAGTTGGGGATCGCCGGATCCGGCCGGGAGGAGAACGACGGAGAGGCCGGCGAGGCGATGGCGGCGGAGGCGGTGCAGGCTCGGGGCAGCGCGGGCGAAGGCGAGCGGCGGAGGAGGTGGCCGTGGGTGGCACGGGCGCGCGATGGCGGCGGGCGGTGGCCGGAGAAGCGGACAGCGGCGGCGAAGACGGCGCGGGACGGCGTGGCGAGGGAGGAAGGCGCGGGCGGCGGCGGAGACAAAGCGGGCCGGCAGGGCCCGCGCCGGGCTTCGGCGGGCCGCGGCGGCGGGAGGCGCCGATGGGACACGTGGTGGCTGCAGGTTCGTCGGGCGGAGCCGGGCGGACACGTCCGGCCTGGTGGATTGTGTCCGGCAGCGCGAGGAGAGGGAGGGGGCTTGGGTTTGATCCGAAAATTTCGGGGGAGATGCCTTTTTATAGGTAGAGGGAGCTAGGAGGCTCCAAATTGAGCACGGTTTGCGGCCATGTGATCGTGATCAAACGACCTAGATGATGGAGGGGGTTTTGGTGGGTTTTGGGACACTTTGGAGAGGTGTTGGGCTGCAGCACACACGAGGCCTACGGTCCCTCGGTTAATCGTTGGAGTATCAAACGAAGTCCAAATGGCACGAAACTTGACAGGCGGTCTACCGGTAGTAAACCAAGGCCTCTTGGCAAGTCTCAGTCCAATTCGAGAATGTTTAACACCCGCACATGAAAAGAGGTAAAAGGGGACACCGGAGGACATAGAAGCGTCGGAATGCAAAACGGACAACGGGGAAAAAGCTCGGATGCATGAGACGTGCACGTATGCAAATGCGATGCACATGATGACATGATATGAGATGCATGACAAAGACAAAAGAAACACGGAGACAAAAACCCGACAACGAGGAAATATCATAACTTAGTGCCGAAAATGGCAAGAGTTGGAATACAAATATGGCAGGGTACACATGGGGTGTTACAACACTCCACCACTACGAAAGGACCTCGTCCCGAGATCTAGGACTGGAAAAACTCTGGATATTCGGAACGGAGGTGGTCCTCGCGTTCCCAGGTGGCTTCACGGTCGGAATGATGTGACCACTTCACTTTTAGGAATTTGAGACACTTGTTGCGAGTCTTGCGCTCAGTTTATTCAAGAATAGCAACGGGGTGCTCATGATAAGACAGGTCTTCTTGGAGATCAATCTCTTTGAAGTTGACGGTGCGGTCAGGAGTCTTGAAACACTTGCGGAGTTGAGACACGTGAAACACGTCGTGCACGTTTGCAAAGTTGGATGGAAGCTCAAGTTGATAGGCGAGATCGCCTCTTTTGCCAATGATCTTGAAAGGACCCCGTATCTAGGGGCAAGCTTCCCTTTGATACCAAAGCGACGAGTACCTTTCATTGGAGAGACACAGAGGTAGACATGGTCTCCGATCTCGAAAGCCAAGTCACGATGCTTGCTATCATAGTAACTCTTCTGGCGCGATTGCGCGGCTTTGAGATTTTCATGAATGACTTTACACATTTCTTTAGCCTCTGTGATCAAGTCATTGCCAAGAAGTTGACATTCACCAGTCTCTGACCAGTTAAGAGGAGTACGGCACTTCCTGCCATAGAGAATCTCGAATGGGGCCTTGCACGAACTCACTTGAAAGCTGTTGTTGTAGGAGAACTCGGCATATGGAAGACAATCCTCCCACTTCATACCGAAATAAATGACACATGCCCTGAGCATGTCTTCAAGAATTTGATTAACTCGCTCGACTTGGCCACTGGTTTGAGGATGAAAAGTTTTGTTGAAGCGGATGTTGGTGCCCATGGCCTTCTGAAAAGAATCCCAGAACTTAGAGGTAAAGATGCTGCCATGATCTGAAGATATCAACTGCGGAATGTCGTGCAAGGAGACAATCCTGGAGGTATATAGCTCTGCCAACTGAGCCGCTGCGATAGATTCTTTGATAGGCAGAAAATGAGCCACTTTAGTGAGCTTGTCGATGACAACGAAGATAGCATCATTGCCACACTTGGACTTTGGAAATCCAGTCACGAAGTCCATCTCAATATGACCAAACTTCCATTCTGGAATGGCAAGAGGTTGGAGGAGACCAGCTGGTCGTTGGTGTTTTGCTTTCACTCTTCTGCAGACATCACATTCATTCACGAACTGAGCAATCTCGCGCTTCATTCGAGTCCACCAATACGACTGCTTGAGGTCCTGGTACATCTTTGTACTTCCAGGATGAATAGAGAGGAGTGAATTGTGAGCCTCGTTCATAATGACTTTACGAAGGTCACCCTTAGGAACAACAATGCGATCCTCGAAGAATAGAGTATCCTTGTCATCAAGACGATAGCACTTGTACTTGGGTTGACTCTTGGCAATCCCAATCTTCACCTTCTTCACCATTGCATCAAGAAGTTGAGCCTCACGAATCTGATCTTCCAAAGTAGGAGAGACTTGGAGGTTGGCAAGGAATCCTTGAGGAACAACTTGGAGATTGAGTTTGCGGAAAGCTTCACAAAGCTCTGGTTGGTAGGGCTTGATAATCAGACTGTTGCAGTAAGCCTTCCTGCTCAATGTGTCAGCAATTACATTGTCCTTCCCTAGAGTATATTCAATACTTGGATTATACTCTTGAATCATTTCGACCCAACGAGTCTGCCTGAGGTTGAGGTTTGGCTGAGTGAAGATATACTTAGACTCTTATGATCAGTGAAGATGTCCACTTTTCTTCCCAATAAGAGATGTCTCCATGTTAAAAGAGCATGGACAACTGCCGCCAACTCGAGGTCATGAGTGGGGTAGTTCTTTTCGTTGGGCTTCAACTGGCAAGAGGTATAGGCCACAACTTTCTTCTCTTGCATCAACACTGCACCAAGACCTTGAAGGGAAGCATCACAGAAGACCTCGAACGGTTTGGATTCATCAGGAGGAGTCAGAACTGGAGCAGTGACTAACTTCTCTTTGAGGGTGTTGAAAGCAATGTCACATTCAGGCGACCAGACATACTTCACATGCTTCTGGAGGAGGTTGGAAAGAGGCTTCGCGATCTTAGAGAAGTTCTCAACGAACCTTCGACAATAGCTTGTGAGCCCAAGGATTAACAGCTATGCCCTTGGCAGAGATGATATGCCCAAGGTAGAGAACCTCATCGAGCCAAAAGTCGCACTTTGAAAACTTCGCATAGAACTGATGTTCTCTGAGTTTATCCGGCACCTATCTCAAGTGCTTGGCATGATCCTCCTTGTTCTTGGAAAACACCAAAATGTCATCGAGGTAGACCAAGACGAAGTCATTTGTGTAGGCGTTGAAGATGAAGTTCATCATGCGAGAGAATGTTGGAGGAGCATTGACAAGGCCGAAAGACATGACAGTGTATTCATATGAACCATAGCTTGTTCTAAACGCCGTCTTGGGGATATCTTCTTCACGAATGCGAATCTGATGATAGCCCATACGGAGGTCAAGCTTCGAGAATACTTGAGCACCTTTGAGTTGTTCGAAAAGTTCATTGATGTTGGGAAGTGGGTACTTGTTCTTTATGGTCTTCTTGTTCAATGGACGGTAGTCAACACAAAGTCGGTCCGTTGCATCCTTCTTCTTGACAAAAATAACACCACAACCCCATGGAGAAGAACTTGGTCGGATGAGACCCATACGCTCTTGAATATCGAGTTGCTTCTTCAGCTCCTTCAACTCTTCAGGTCTAGGCTTGTAAGGACGTTTGCAAACAGGTTCCGTGCCAGGTTCAAGATCGATGACGAATTCAACTGGCCGGTGTGGAGGCATTCCTGGAAGCTCTTCAGGAAAGACGTCTTGATATTCACAAACGACTGGAATCTGAGAGATGGCATCCAGCTCGCCCTTCTTGTTGAGAGAAAACAGTCGAATGGTATCATCACGAGCGGCAAAACAATTACATCCTCAGACGAATGTGTCAATTGAATCTTCCTGGCAGCACAATCAAGCTGAGCCTTGTGCTTAGAAAGCCAGTCCATTCCGAGAATAAGATCAATATCCGAGTTACCAAGGACCACTGGAGAAGACAGAAACTTATAGTCGCCCAACATGATAGTAACATCCGGGACCATAGAGCTTGCGTTCATGAATTTACCCGGAGAAACACCTAATAATTGTCTAGGTAAATCTTGGAAAGGCAACTCATGCTTAGATGCAAATGGTCTTGAAATGAAACAATGCGATGCACAAGTGTCAAAAAAAACTTTTGCAGGAATATCGTTAACAGGAAGGTTACCCATGATCACATCTGACGAGTCCTCTGCCTAAGCTGCATTCATCAAGTTGACCTTAGCAGACTTGGGGTTATGCTTGACCACTGCGGTGCTAGCAGATCTCACAGGAGGAGGAGGAGGAAGACGCCTCTGATTGAAGCATTTGTTGGCATAGTGACCCTTCTGCTGACACTTGTTGCACGTGACCTCTGAAAGCGGACGGTGATACATAGCACTTGATCTTGGAGCATGAGACGAAGTCTTGTTCTGAAAGACTGGGTTGGGTGGGTGGGAAGATCCATTGCCACCTTTGCTCTTCTGCTGAGAAGGCTGACGGAACGGAGGAGGAGGAGGCAACCAATACTTTTGCTGCTTAGTTTCCACTTGAGTTGAGGAAGAAGGAGTTGCATCTCTGACTCGCTTCTTGGAAGCATCGCACTTGAGCTGAGCAGTCTCTTGTTTCAGTGCCATGTTGTAAAACTCATCGTACTTTTGCGGTTCAAAAAGCACAAGAGCTAGTTGGAGATCTTCTCTGAGGCCACCCCTGAACTGATAAATCATGCTCTTCTCATCAGGGACATCTTGCTTAGCGAAATGAGCGAGCTTCTGGAACATGATGTTATACTGGTAAACAGACAAGCTGCCTTGCTTCAGATTGCGGAACTCCTCACGCTTGCTCTCAACAACACTCTGAGGAATGTGGTGAGCTTTGAAGTCTTGACGGAATTCATCCCAGGTAATCACACGACCTCCTCTGGAATCTTTGTATTGCTGATACCACTCTGCAGCTTGGTCTTTGAGTTGGAACGAAGCAAACTTGACAAAGTCCTCAAGCCTGACGTTGCTGCACTCGAAATGCTTGCAGATATCCACGAGCCAATCATCAGCGTCTGTTGCCTCGACATAGTTACTGAAGGTCTTTGGCTGGTTTGCGAGGAACTGGTTGAGTGTAGCAAACTGATTCTGATTGTTGCCATGGCCTTGATTCCCTTGGTTGCGCTCTTGCAAGAGTTGCATAAGCATCTGCGTGTTTGCATTGGTAGCGGCATCACAGCTTGCCATGCCTCCGAAGGAGGAGGTGGTGGTGGCGGTTCAGGATTCTGACACATTGGAGGAGCCATCCTGAAGAGGGTGACATCCGTTAGCATCATGACAGACATATATTCAAGCTGAATCAAAAGGATCGAAATTGCAACATATAGTATTAACATTCGAACAAGAATTAATGAATGCAATCCAAATTAAATGGTCACACTTCCATAAATTGAGAAGCCACTTAGATAGAGGTAGATGAATAAAACAACAAGTTACGGACATGAACAAATACTTGGTGAGGATTACCCAATCACAAACCAAATATTCGCGGAAGAAATACTAGAGCTACATGAATTCCCACCTATGAAACTCCTGAAATTCTCCCAGTTATGCAATCAGGTGTTGGGGATACAGGGGAAGCATAATATCTCACCCAAAGCTAGCAAATCCTACATCCAGTTGTATCCATCCTTCAACACATAACCAAGAAACCTTCGGAAATCATTTACCTCAACCTTCGAAAAGCATCCGTTATACGAGTTATGGCAATACTCCCGAACTCCCGCCCCAGTACTGGGTGGCGTCGAGGTAATCTCACCAACAACTGCATAAAAAAGATTTTCGATGTCGGCGAAACTCAGGTATTCCAGAACTGCAATGATAAAATTGTGACGACAACACCTCGGAGCTCAACTCCCCGGGACACTGCCACAACCCCTAAATTTCAGGAGGCACCAAGAACAATGTTCTCGTCACAAAACCATCGAAACGATTCCAAGATACCCGCGTGATCCTAAAAAAAATTAGTGAAATTTGAGAAGATAAGAGTCAAAACTCTAAGTCAGGATGCCTCACCAGAGCGACGAAGGGACTGAGGAGTAAAAAGAAATCCTACTCTCCGATATATATAATCCTAAATGACTCGAAACATTTTTCTAGACTCAACAACGCCAACGATTCAATCAAGTAGGGGGCTCCTAAGTCGGGGAAGGCTCTGATTACCAACTTGTAACGCCCACGATGTGGATATATCTCCCACATGTCGAAGCATGACTTAGAGGCATAACCGCATTGTAAGTAATGTCGCAAGTGGGGTAATCTTCACACAACCCATGTAATGAATAAGAAAAGACGTACGTAGCTGGCTTAAAATCGCCACGTCACACAATGCATAAATATATCATTACATTCATCCAGATACAATCAAGGTCCGACTATGGAACCAAAATAAAGACAACCCCAAATGCATAATGTCCCCGATCGCCCCAACTAGGAACCACTACTGATCTCTGGAAAGGAAACGTAGTATCGTCCTGAGTCCTCATCGAACTCCCACTTGAGCTCAGTCGAATCTCCTCAAGCGGTATCATCGGTCCCTGCATTTGGTTTTGGAAGGAATCTGTGAGTCACGGGGACTCAGCAATCTCACACCCTCGCGATCAAGACTATTTAAGCTCATAGGTAGGGTAAAAGTATGAGGTGGAGCTGCAGCAAGGACTAGCATATATGGTGGCTAACATACGCAAATGAGAGCGAGAAGAGAAGGCAAAGGCACGATCGATAAACTATGATCAAGAAGTGATCCTAGAGCAACCTACGTTCAAGCATAACTCGAGACCGTGTTCTCCTCCCGGACTCCGCCGAAAAGAGACCATCGTGGCCACACACTCGGTTGATTCATTTTAATTAAGCTAAGTTTCAGGTTTTCTACAACCGGACATTAACAAATTCCCATCTTCCCATAACCGTGGGCACGGCTTTCGAAAGTTCAAAACCCTGCAGGGGTGTCCCAACTTAGCCCATCACAAGCTCTCATGGTCAACGAAGGATATCCCTTCTCACAAGACAATCCGATCAGACTCGGAATCCCGGTTACAAGACATCTCGACAATGGTAAAACTAAACCAGCAAAGCCGCCCGAATGTGCCGACAAATCCTGATAGGAGCTGCACATATCTCGTTCTCAGGACACATCGGATGAGCCAGACGTCGGGTTGGCATAGACCCTGGTTGCCCAGGGGGAGCCGGACATCGCTCAGGTTGGACCAACACTTAGAGAAGCACTGGCCCGGGGGGTTAATATAAAGATGACCCTTGAGTCCGCGAAACCCAAGGGGAAAAGGCTAGGTGGCAAATGGTAAAACAAGGTTGGGCATTGCTGGAGGAGTTTTATTCAGGATGAACTGTCAAGGGGTTCACATTATAACCCAACCGTGTAAGGAACACAAAATCAAGGAACATAACACCGGTATGACGGAAACTAGGGCGGCAAGAGTGGAACAAAACACCAGGCATAAGGCCGAGCCTTCCACCCTTTACCACGTATATAGATGCATTAAAGTAGACAAGATATAATAATGATATCCCAACAATAAACATGTTCCAACAAGGAACAAACTCCAATCTTCACCTGCAACTAGCAATGCTATAAGAGGGGCTGAGCAAAGCGGTAACATAGCCAAACAACGGTTTGCTAGGATAAGGTGGGTTAGATGTTTTACATGGCAATATGGGAGGCATGATAAAGCATGGTGGTAGGTATCGTAGCATAGGCATAGCAATAGAGCGAGCAACTAGCAAGCAAAGATAGAAGTGATTTCGAGGGTATGGTCATCTTGCCTGCAAAGTTCTCCGAGTTGACGTTAGCTTGATCCTCGTAAGCATACTCAACGGGTTCCTCGATCAAGTACTCGTCTCTCGGCTCTACCCAAAGCAAGAACACAAGAAAAGGGAGACACAATCAACCACGGTGCAATGCACAAGCAACATGATGCAAAACATGGCATGATATGCGGGATGTGATATGTGATGCATATGCATGATTCAGAAAGGAAAGATTGAACCAGGCCTCAACTTGGAAAACCGAGTGTGCCTCTGGAAAGATGAGTTGATTTCGGTCGAAATGGATATAAAGATCACCGGAATCGGATGCATGGTTTGCAAATGACAAGCAAAACAAATATGGCACCGATCTGCGATTAACAGCACGAGGCCATCTAAATGCATCAATAACAACAAGCTATTGCACTCTAACATAGCAACAAAATACATGGCAGGGATCCACGCAAGATGCTTGACAAAAGATGAACACTGAGCTACGGCTAATTCACTCAATAGCAGGTTTAAACAAGCATGGCAAAAGTGCAAAAGATATCATGTTACAGAGTGAAAATAACAACATGTCAGGAATTTAACATCAGGGAGAAATGTTTAGAGCAAGATAAAAATATGCTACAGGAACATATCATGGCAAAGCAAGGCATGGCATGAAGCTACTCAAAGCATACAACAAAAGTCCCTTACTGGCCATAAGCCAAAAGGGATCAGAAAATACAATGGCAACCATGTGAACATAGCAACTTTCGCTAACAGATTCAGACTTAGTAGAAAATTGGAGCATGGCAAAACAGATGTTAAGTAGGCATGTTTACGAGCTCGATGCACTCACCACAAGGCATTGCATGACAAACTAAGCATACACCCAGCAAGTAGATAGGGCATAGAAGCTAAACATGGCAAGAACAACCTCATAGCACGCACGGATCAACTACAACAACCTCAGCAAAATTGTTTAACATGTAAACAATCTACCAGGAACATTTTATAGGAAAAGTAGAGCTCGATTGAGTCAAGCTAGGGTGCTCCATAATTGCAAACACAACAATATCTACAAAACATCCTTACTGATCATGCTCAAAAGAGGCATGGATCACTCTGTAGCAACATGAATACATGGCATAAAAATATAATCAGCGAAAAGACATGGCATACACCCCCGTAAGTCACCACAGAGATCACAAAAATACATGGCATACACCCCCGAAATCAGCAACATTACGAGAGCTACTTTGCATGCTTGTGCTAGTCACCACAGAGATCACAAAAATACATGGCATACACCCCTGTAAAGATGGCATGGCATACTTCAAAACACATGTAGGACTCAAGTTCATAGGAGGCACACATTAATCATGGCAAAAATGACAAATGACCAAATACAGATAAGAATCTGAAACTAACATTGCATAGCACTCTTGCAACAACATTTCGGGCATCAAGATGAACTCAGATGAACATGGTGCAATGGAATGAAATGAAGTACTCGTCGAGACGAACAATTTGATATGCTACACGCCCAAAACGGAGCCACGGATGCAGAGATGATGCGATGAAAAATGCTAAAAATTACTGGAACTTAGGGCAGAATTAGGTCAACCTCCCAGTTTCCAGATCAGATTAGGCACGTTCTTTAAGGCGGTGGCGGATCTCGCTGGAGCAGCACTTGGGGGCGCCAGAGTTGGGGATCGCCGGATCCGGCCGGGAGGAGAACGACGGAGAGGCCGGCGAGGCGATGAGGCTGGACGGCGACGAGGCGATGGCGATGGCGGCAGAGGTGGCGCCGGCTCAGGGCGGCGCGGGCGGAGGCGAGCGGCGGCGGAGGCGGCCTCGGGCGGCGCGGGCGCGCAGTGGCGGCGGCGGCCGGAGAAGCGGACGGCGGCGGCGAAGGCGGCGCGGCGAGGGAGGAAGGCGCGGGCGGCGGCGAAGACGAAGCGGGCCGGGAGGGCCCGCGCCGGGCTTCGGCGGGCCGCGACGGCGGGAGGCGCCGGTGGGACACGTGGCGGCTGCGGGTTCGTCGGGCGGAGCGGTGGATTGTGTCCGGCGGCGCGAGGAGAGGGAGGGGGCTAGGGTTTGATCCGAAAATTTCGGGGGAGATGCCTTTTTATAGGTAGAGGGAGCTAGGAGGCTCCAAATTGAGCACGGTTTGCGGCCACGCGATCGTGATCGAACGACCTAGATGATGGAGGGGGTTTTGGTGGGTTTTGGGCCACTTTGGAGAGGTGTTGGGCTGCAACACACAGGAGGCCTTTACGGCCCTCGGTTAATCGTTGGAGTATCAAACGAAGTCCAAATGGCACGAAACTTGACAAGCGGTCTACCGGTAGTAAACCAAGGCCGCTTGGCAAGTCTCGGTCCAATCTGATAACGTTTAACACCCGCACATGAAAAGAGGTAAAAGGGGACACCGGAGGACATAGAAGCGCCGGAATGCAAAACGGACAACGGGGAAAAAGCTCAGATGCATGAGACGAACACGTATGCAAATGCGATGCACATGATGACATGATATGAGATGCATGACAAAGACAAAAGCAACACGGAGACAAAAACCTGACAAGGAAATATCATAACTTAGTGCCGAAAATGGCAAGAGTTGAATACAAATATGGTAGGTTACACACGGGGTGTTACAAAAGGTCTACTAAAAATAATAGGACATGAAGGATTGCAATCTATGTCAAGAACAATAATATCTACGGGCACATAATTCCTATTTGCAACAATAAGGACATCATTAATTCTTCTCATAGGTTTCTTAATAGTGGAATCAGCAAGATGCAAGTTTAGAGAGCAATCATCAAAATCACGGAAACCTAACAAATCGCACGAAGTCTTTGGAATCGTGGAAACACTAGCACCCAAATCACTTAAAGCATAGAACTCATGATCTTTAATCTTAATTTTAATAGTTGGTTCCCACTCATCATAAAGTTCTCTAGGGATAGAAACTTCCAATTCAAGTTTTTCTTCATAAGATTGCATCTAGGCATCAATAATATGTTTAGTGAACGCTTTATTTTGACTATAAGCATGAGGAGAATTTAGCACAGATTGCAACAAGGAAATACGATCAATCAAATAGCAATTTTCATAATTAAATTCCATGAAATCCAAAATAGTGGGTTTTGCAACATCTAGGGTTTTAATTTCTTCGATCCCACTTTCATCAATTTTAGCATCAAGATCTAAAAACTCTGAATTCTTGGAACGCCTTCTAGGTAAAGGTGGATCACATTCAGTCCCATCATTATTAAGATTCATATTGCAAAACAAAGATTTAATAGGGGACACATCAATAACTTTTAGATCTCCATCTTTATTTTCATAGGAACTAGAAGAAAACGCTCTTATAAAGGCATCTTTCTTAGCACGCATCCTAGGGGTTCTTTCTTTGCACTCATCAATGGAAATTCTCATGGCTTTGAGAGACTCATTGATATCATGGTTAGGTGGAATAGATCTAAGTTTCAAACAATCAACATCAAGAGAAATTCTATCAACGTTCCTAGCCAACTCATCAATCTTAAGCAATTTTTCTTCAATCAAAGCATTGAAATTCTTTTGCGAAGTAATAAATTCTTTAATATTAGATTCAAAATCAGAGGGCATCTTATTATAATTTCCATAAGAATTGTTGTAGGAATTACCATAATTATTAGAGGAATTACTAGGATAAGGCCTAGGATTAAAATTTCCTCTACGCGTTGTTACCAAAATTGTTCCTACCAACAAAATTCACATCCATAGATTCATTATAATTCTCAATCAAAGTAGACAAGGGCATATCATTAGGATCAGAAGAAACACTTTTACTAGGAAATAATTTCATAAGTTCATCCATCTTTCCACTCAAAACATTAATTTCTTCTATCGCATGCACCTTTTTATTAGTAGATCTTTCAGTATGCCATTGAGAATAATTAACCATAATATTATCTAGGAGTTTAGTAGCTTCTCCTCAAGTGATTTCCATAAAAGTGCCTCCCGCGGCCAAATATAAAAGATTTCTAGAAGCAAAATTCAATCCGGCATAAAAAATTTGTATAATCATCCACAAATTCAAACCATGAGTAGGGCAATTATATATCATTAATTTCATCCTCTCCCAAGCTTGTGCAACATGTTCATGATCAAGTTGCTTAAAATTCATAACTTATCATTTCTAAGGGAGATGATCTAAGTGGGAGGAAAAAACTTAGAGATAAAAACATCTTTGCACTTATTCGATGAATCAATACTATTTTTAGGCAAAGACGAGAACCAAGATTTAGCACGATCTCTAAGCGAAAAAGGAAATAGCTTGAATTTAACAATATCATTATCCACATCTTTGTTCTTTTGCATATCACACAAATCAACAAAGCTATTTAGATGGGTAGCGGCATCTTCACTAGGAAGGCCGGAAAACGGAGCTTTTATGATAAGATTCAGCAAGGCAGCATTAATTTCGCAAGATTCCGCATCGGTAAGAGGAGCAATCGGAGTGCTAATAAAATCATTGTTGTTGGTATTGGTAAAGTCACACAATTTAGTGTTATCTTGAGCCAACGCGACAAGCAAGCAATCCAACACACAAGCAAACAAAAAGCAAGCGAGCAAATAGAGGCAAACGGGAAAGAGAGGGAGGATAGAGAGAGGGCGAATAAAACGGCAAGGGTGAAGTGGGGGAGAGGAAAACGAGAGGCAAATGGAAAATAATGTAATGCGGGAGATAGGGATTGTGATGGTTACTTGGTATATTGACTTTTGCGTAGACTCCCCGGCAACGGCGCCAGAAATCCTTCTTGCTACCTCTTGAGCACTGTGTTGGTTTTTCCCCGAAGAGGAAGGGATGATGCAGCAAAGTAGCGTAAGTATTTCCCTCAGTTTTTGAGAACCAAGGTATCAATCCAGTAGGAGGCTATGCGCGAGTCCCTCGTACCTACAAAAAACAAATAAATCATCGCAACCAACGCGATAAGGGGTTGTCAATCCCTACACGGCCGCTTACGAGAGTGAGATCTGATAGATATGATAAGGTAATATTTTTGGTATTTTTATGATAAAGATGCAAAGTAAAATAAAAGCAAAGTAGAAAGCAAAGGAAATAACTAAGTATTGGAAGATTAATATGATGAAGATAGACCCCGGGGCCATAGGTTTCACTAGTGGCTTCTCTCAAGAGCATAAGTATTCTACGGTGGGTGAACGAATTACTGTTGAGCAATTGACAGAATTGAGCATAGTTATGAGAATATCTAGGCATGATCATGTATATAGGCATCACGTCCGAGACAAGTAGACCGACTCCTGCCTGCATCTACTACTATTACTCCACTCATCGACCGCTATCCAGCATGCATCTAGAGTATTAAGTTAATGAAAACAGAGTAACGCCTTAAGCAAGATGACATGATGTAGAGGGATAAACTCATGCAATATGATGAAAACCCCATCTTGTTATCCTCGATGGCAACAATACAATACGTGCCTTGCTGCCACTACTGTCACTGGGAAAGGACACCACAATATTGAACCCAAAGCTAAGCACTTCTTCCATTGCAAGAAAGATCAATCTAGTAGGCCAAACCAAACTGATAATTCGAAGAGACTTGCAAAGATAACCAATCATACATAAAAGAATTCAGAGAAGATTCAAATATTGTTCATAGATAGACTTGATCATAAACCCACAATTCATCGGTCTCAACAAACACACACACCGCAAAACGAAGATTGCATCGAATAGTTCTCCGCAAGAGAGGGGGAGAACATTGTATTGAGATCCAAAAAGAGAGAAGAAGCCATCTAGCTAATAACTATGGACCCGTAGGTCTGAGGTGAACTACTCACACTTCATCGGAGGGGCTATGGTAATGATGTAGAAGCCCTCCGTGATGGATACCCCCTCCGGCGGAGCTCCGGAACAGGCCCCAAGATGGGATCTTGCAGATACAGAAAGTTGCGGCGATGGAATTAGGGTTTTGGCTCCGTATCTGATCGTTTGGGGGTACGTAGGTATATATAGGAGGAAGGAGTACGTCGGTGGAGCAACATGGGGCCCACGAGGCTGGAGGGCGCGCCTGGGGGGTAGGCGTGCCCCCTACCTCGTGGCCTCCTCCTTTGTGTCTTGACGTAGGGTCCAAGTCTCCTGGATCATGTTCGGTGAGAAAATCACATTCCTGAAGGTTTCATTTCGTTTGGACTCCGTTTGATATTCCTTTTCTTCGAAACCCTGAAATAGGCAAAAAACAAAAATTCTGGGTTGGGCCTCCGGTTAATAGGTTAGTCCCAAAAATAATATAAAAGTGGATAATAAAGCCCAATAATGTCCAAAACAGTACATAATATAGCATGGAGCAATCAAAAATTATAGATACGTTGGAGACGTATCAGAGATCACCGTTGGCAAGGACCTTGATGGCAGAGAGGCTATGTTTGCTATGGAAAACTGTGTCTACACGGCGAGCCCTAGGAGTTCTGGAGCAAACTCCCCTGATTGTCCACGATACAACCTGCAGCCAAAAGAATGTGAGAATGACAAAGGCATCCGGATTAACTTTGATCCTTGGATGTGTCAAGTCCGACAGGCTGTGATGTGGTTCAAGCCTTCAGGTTGATAGGTAATCGGGCTGTTGCATCGAAAGGGTGGAGTACTGGTCTCTCCGGATCACTGGTGGCTGAAGCGGAGCTGCAAATTATGATGGTGTTGGATCATCCCTCTTCGAATGACTTGTTGTCTTTGCTGCTTGTTCTGGATGGATAGTTATCTCTTTTTTTATGCATATTCCTTGTCATTTGGTCATCCTCGTCTATGTCACTCCTACTATGTAATAGTTTCCTCTATTTAGAATGCCATTCTCGTCTGGATCACAAGAGTCTGAGCGCTGCAGATGGATGCGTTTTGGTGGTGTAGCAAGACTTGTTATGAACTATCATGTCTTATTGTTTATGTCAGTAGTCGTCACTAGTCAGTGTCTGAATGTTGTATATATCGTTGTTTCGAACTGTTTATTGTCTCGAACTGCTGGTGGGCTAAATGAGGGCATCACCATTCTCTAGTGTTTAGAGTGTATCTCCTGTTTTCAAGTTATAATTTGAGCTCAGTGTATTTTTGATGATGTACACTTGTTTGGGCCAATGAGGTGTCGTTGAATATGGCCGAGTAGTAACGCAATGCCAAACAGGTCAATTATGACTCTCAGGCCGGGATCTCAAAAGATCCTCAAAAAATGGCCGGGCTCTAAAAAAGAAAGAATAAGGAATCTTAGGCCGACATGTGGGCGCCACCGGTGTTTTCGTGCACTTGCACGCCGAGAGCATATTGGCGTGTGTTCGAAATTCATGCTACCTTTTCATCCCCAATCTTCCGCCCCTCCCCCACCTCTAGAATCTCCAGTTCCCCCAAATCCCCGCATGTACTCCCTCTACTCAAGTGCACTATCATGTCGTAGGTCAATGCGGATCTCTGAGCCGGAGATCCTGAGGTTCGTCCCACCTTCGGGCACTATGTGCTGTTGCTCAACAGTGGCATGGCGGCGCTTGACGACCAGTTTGTCGGCAAAGTGCTGATGGTAACCATCAACGGTGACCGGCCTCCCGTCTCGCCGGACGAACTTGTCAAAGCTCTTGGCATTGCGCACGGCATCCAAATAAGTGACTTGCTCATCGAAGTCTGTCCGCTACCGGCTGATTTCTTCGTCAGGTTCCGGACAACTTTCGACTGTAGTCGTGTGTTCGAATCTTCCCGGCGTTTGTTATGCGATGGCGCGCTGGTGAGCTTTGATCGATGGCACCCAGGATGGGGCTCGGTGCCCTCTGAGCTTGAGTTTTTAACAAAGCTTACCTTCCACGGCATGCCTCGATGTGCTTGGAATAGCGAGTCCATGAGTGAGCTTATCAATGACCTTGGAGGTGAGCTCTTAAGTATGTTTCTTCCTCCAGACAGCTGGGCTCTGACGTTTATGGCATGGATGAAGAAGCCGTCCACCATACCGAAGGTGATTGGTGTTGAGATACCGGTGCAGGGACTGGGGTTGTACTATTCGTT
This sequence comes from Triticum urartu, assembly GCF_003073215.2. Classification (NCBI taxonomy): domain Eukaryota; kingdom Viridiplantae; phylum Streptophyta; class Magnoliopsida; order Poales; family Poaceae; genus Triticum; species Triticum urartu. The sequence continues at coordinate 629,329,694 of NC_053023.1, forward strand.
GCCACCAAGGCCGCCGTGGACCACGTTAGGGATGTACCTATATCGAGTGTTCATGCATGTCGAAGAACTGGTCAAGCCATCAGTCGAAGTCGTGCTGCCGCCGCTGGTGCCAGGGTTCGTCAATGACGTCCATTATAGGAGTCAACGTCAGAATTTCCCCGTGTTTCTCGGAACGATGGAGGCCACTGCTTCTTTGGGAGAAGAGGCAGGGATGGCTGCCTGGATGTGCTCTAATTTGAGGTAATAACTGAATCTTGTAGATACTAGTAAAATCCGAGCTATGGGTGTGAAGTACTGATGTGCCAGTACATTTGATTGTGACCTGTTCTATTTTTGTACCTGGACTTTTTTAGAAAGGGTTGTACGTCAACTTAATGTGCTAGTAGAACTTATTATGTTGTCCGTCTGTTTTCTTTGCACAACATTCAAGATATATTTCCCCGTCATTGATAAAGATGATGAATCATTATGTACGAGTTCGTTGGTTTCAACATAGCCCTACCCGTAGCGATCCACTGCTTCCACCCTGATTGTGCCGCCTGTGTGAAATTTTTGTATGCAAGTTCAGTGTGCTATGATGTTCCATATGATTGTGTCAACTATATAAGTTTTTACTAAGGATCAGCAATGCATATGGCTGAAAGACGTATTTTCGAGCATCGACCGATGGGTCTCTCAATCTCTCACACACACACGCACACACACGCACAAGTGGGACCCATTGAATTATTTCTTCGCTCATGACAGCTTTTAATTAGGTTTCACTATACTCTAACTTTTTTCTTAAGTTATTAATTGAGCTCAGTGACTTCAAAAATTTGTACATAAGCCTTATTTGGGCCTTTTTGGCGTCGCTGAATGTGGGTTGAGTAACCATGTAAAGTTGTATTGTATTACACAGACCTTTTTTTGAACATCAGCAATGCAACTGGGCCGCCAGTTGTACACAATACCTAGGTCAACTTGTTATTCTCCACCCCGCTAGGCTTCCAATCTTTCCTAGAAAGGATGCATTAGGCTTAACAACAAAATGGGCTTAAGAAATAATAAATGAGATGTAATTATAAAAACTGGGTAGTAACTATATAAAAAAGCACCAAACGCGTAATTAGTTTAAAAATAATTATTATTGGATTTTTAAAATTTTAATTTCATTACTTGTTACGCGCGCAATATTTCGTTGGATTTTTACGTAATACAAATTTATTTTGAAATTATATTTAATCTGACTAGAAATTTCAGGATAAAAATATTTCAAATCCCATCAAAATGTGGGAAATTTTATTGAATTATGTTTTGAGCGGTTGGTTGAAATTATTAATCATTATCCTAGCTAGAAAATGCGTTGTACTTTTAACAAACTGTAAATGGGCTGCCGTAAATTTCATTAGAATTCAAAAATGGGATGTACATTCTTACAAATCACAAATGGGTTATATGTTCTCTTCCACACACTTGTGGGCCTACTAAGTTGACACGTCCCTCAAAAAACTAAGTTGACGCATATGCAAGGCTTTGCCAACTTATAGTCAACACACGGTTCTAGCAGCAATGGCGGTTGGATGTCCATCCAACGGATGCATGCTTCTTCTTCAATCTCGAATATTCTTGCTTCAGACGCCCAAAAAATGATTCCCCCCCCCTGACATCTAGGGCGCACCGTTTCGGAGGCTGACCTATGGGCCTACTAAGTTGACGCGTACCAAGGGCTTTGACAACTTAGTCAATATAAATGATTCTAGCTGCAGTGACCGTACGATGTCCATCCAACGTCCGTCATGCTTTTTCAACCTCTGGTCTTCTTGCTCCAGCCGCCCAAACCAGTGCCGCCTGCTCCTGCCTCCCATGTCCGGCTGTGCTGCCACCACTGGCCATGCCATCCCTCTATACTCACCCACACCTTCTGTTATTCTCTAGCGACAGCAGCCTCATACCGCAGCCGAAGCAGTCGACCCACGTACTCCCCTCCGCGTGGGCATCCAATGTCGCGTCTTCCCCGGCTCTGCGTTGTTCCCTTCCTAGGCCCCGTCATCATCCACCGCCTTGGTTCTCTCGGCATTGTGTGGTCAACGTGGTCAACGAAGGATAGCCCTCGAAAGGGGACTTTAGGCGGTGAGGCTGACAGTTGGACCCACCATCTACATCTTCGAACAAAAGGAAGTGCCTCCTTATTACTCGCAAAATAAAAACGATTCCACCCCGTGACAGTTGGGACCGACCAGCTATATCTTCGCACGCAAGGAAGTGCATCCTTATCCTACCTGACCGCTGGGACCCACCCAGTCAAAGCGTACGTAGCGTTGTCTGTCCGGTCGCGAACGTGTATGTACATACTGGTCGATCGGTCTCTCTGCAAGTATGAACCGTGGCCGAGTAAGTAGTGGCACGTGTCGTTGTAGATCACCCAACATAGCAGTTCACGCAGTCCCGTCTAAGTCATGTACACATACGTACAGCCACAGCGCAAAAAATACGGCCACGTACGTACATACGGGTGATACGTCTCCAACGTATCTATAAATTTTTTTTATTGTTTAATACTATTATATTATCTATTTTGGATGTTTTATATGCATTAATATGCTATTTTATATAATTTTGGGGACTAACCTATTAACCTAGAGCCCAGTGCCAGTTTCCGTTTTTCCTTGTTTTAGAGTTCCGTAGAAAAGGAATACCAAATGGAGTCCAAACGGAATAGAACTTTGCGATGATTTTTCTTGGACTAGAAGACACCCAGGAGACTTGAAGTTCAAGTCAGAGGAGCCTCGAGGCGGCCACAAGGGTGGAGGGCGCGCCCCCGACCTTGTGGGCCCTCATAGCTCCCCTGACCTAATTCTTTCGCCTATATATACTCTTATAACCCAAAAACATCCAGGGGAGCCAAGAAACCACTTTTCCACCGCCGCAACCTTCTGTATCCGTGAGATCCCATCTTGGGGCCTTTTCCAGCATCCTGCCGGAGGGGGAATCGATGACGGAGGGCTTCTACATCAACACCATTGCCTCTCTGACGAAGTGTGAGTAGTCTACTTCAGACCTACGGGTCCATAGCTAGTAGCTAGATGGCTTCTTCTCTCTCTTTGATTTTCAATACAAAGTTCTCCTTGATGTTTTTGGAGATCTATTCGATGTAATACTCTTTTGCGGTGTGTTTGCCGAGATCCGACAAATTGTGGACTTATGATCAGCTTATGTACGAATATTATTTGAATCTCCTCTGAATTATTATATGCATGATTTGATATCTTTGCAAGTCTCTTTGAACCATCGATTTGGTTTGGCCAACTAGATTGGTTTTTCTTGCAATGGGAGAAGTGCTTAGCTTTGGGTTCAATCTTGCGGCGCTCGATCCTAGTGACACAAGGGGAACCGACACGTATTGTATTGTTGTCGTCGAGGCTAAAAACATGGGGTTTTCATCATATTGCTTGAGTTAATTCCTCTACATCATGTCATCTTGCTTAAGGCATTACTCCGTTCTATATGAACTTAATACTCTAGATGCGTGCTGGATAGCAGTCGACGTGTGGAGTAATAGTAGTAGATGCAGAATCGTTTCAGTCTACTTGATGCGGACGTGATGCCTATATTCATGATCATTGCCTTAGATATTGTCATAACTTTGCGCTTTTCTATCAATTGCTCGGCAGTAATTTGTTTACCCACCGTAATAATTTCTATCTTGAGAGAAGCCTCTAGTGAAACCTATGGCCCCCAGATCTATTTTACATCATACAAGTTTCCGATCTATAATTCTAGTTTCCTATTTTCTTTCTTTTGCAATCTTTTACTTTACGTTCCATAAACCAAAAATATCAAAAATATTACTTTATAGTTTATCCATATCTATCAGATCTCACTTTGCGAATAACCTTGAAGGGATTGACAACCCCTTTATCGCGTTGGTTGCTGATACATCTCCGTCGTATCTACTTTTCCAAACACTTTTGCCCTTGTTTTGGACTCTAACTTGTATGATTTGAATGGAACTAACCCGGACTAACGTTGTTTTCAGCAGAACTGCCATGATGTTGTTTTATGTGCAGAAAACAAAAGTTCTCGGAATGACCTGAAACTCCATGGAATTTCTTACAATAAATAATAAAAAAATCCTCGCCAAAGATGAAGACCAGGGGGCACACCCTTTCCACGAGGGTGGGGGGCGCCCCCCCCTAGGGCGCGCCCCCCTACCTCGTGGGCCCCCTGGAGACCTCCGGACTCCAACTCCAACTCTATATATCTGCTTTCAGGGAGAAAAAAATAGGAGAGAAGAAATCATCGTGTTTTATGATACGGAGCCGCCGCCAAGCCCTAAAACCTCTCGGGAGGGCTGATCTGGAGTCTGTTCGGGGCTCCAGAGAGGGGGATTCGTCGCCGTCGTCATCATCAACCATCCTCCATCACCAATTTCATGATGCTCACTGCCGTGCGTGAGTAATTCCATCGTAGGCTTGCTGGACGGTGATGGGTTGGATGAGATTTATCATGTAATCGAGTTAGTTTTGTTAGGGTTTAATCCCTAGTATCCACTATGTTCTGAGATTGATGTTGCTATGACTTTGCTATGCTTAATGCTTGTCACTAGGGCCCGAGTGCCATGATTTCAGATCTGAACCTATTATGTTTTCATCAATATATGAGAGTTCTTGATCCTATCTTGCTAGTCTATAGTCACCTATTATGTGTTATGATCCGTTAACCCCGAAGTGACAATAATCGGGATACTTACCGGTGATGACCGTAGTTTGAGGAGTTCATGTATTCACTATGTGCTAATGCTTTGTTCCGGTTCTCTATTAAAAGGAGGCCTTAATATCCCTTAGTTTCCATTAGGACCCCGCTGCCACGGGAGGGTAGGACAAAAGATGTCATGCAAGTTCTTTTCCATAAGCACGTATGACTATATTCAGAATACATGCCTACATTACATTGATGAATTGGAGCTAGTTCTGTGTCACCTTATGTTATGACTGTTACATGATGAACCACATCCGGCATAATTATCCATCACTAATCCGATGCCTACGAGCTTTCCATATACTGGTTTACGCTTATTTACTTTCCCGTTGCTATTGTTAGAATCACTACATAATACCAAAAATATTACTTTGCTTTCATTACTCTTTTGTTACCGTTACCACCACTATCGTATTACTTTGCTACTAAACACTATGCTGCAGATACTAAGTTTCCAGGTGTGGTTGAATTGACAACTCAGCTGCTAATACTTGAGAATATTCTTTGGCACCCCTTGTGTCGAATAAATAAATTTGGGTTGAATACTCTACCCTTGAAAGCTGTTGCGATCCCCTATACTTGTTGGTTATCAAGACTAATTTCTGGCACCGTTGCCGGGGAGCATAGCTCTATTCTTTGAGTCACTTGGGATCTATATCTGCTGGACACTATGAAGAATTTGAAAGACGCTAAGACAACAATTTATCCCTCAACTATGAGGGGGGGTAAGGAATTGCCATCTAGCTCTGCACTTGATTCACCTTCTGTTATGAGTAAGCTTGCGACACCTAAACCTGCTTCTGCTAATCGTTCTGATATGTCGCATGTTATTGATGATGCTACTTCTGCTATACATGATACTTATGATGAAACTACTTCTATGCTTGATACTACTGTGCCACTTGGTGATTTTCTTGAGGAACGACTTGCTAGGGCTAGGGAGATTGAAAATATTGAATCTGATTATGATGATGAAACTGATGATGAAGAATCACTTGTTATTCCTGAGGGTTATTTATTTGATCAAGAAGCTTCTTTAGCTATTTTAGCTTGCAAAGATAGATATGAACTCAAAAGGTTATTAGCTAAATGGAGTAAGCAATCTCTAAATGCTAGGATGAAACCTGACCCTGCTTTTGCTACTTCACCTATCTTTGTTACTGATAAGGATTATGAATTCTCTGTTGATCCTGATATAATTACTTTGGTTGAATCTGATCCTTTTCATGGCTATGAATCTAAAACTGTTGTGGCACATCTTACTAAATTAAATGATATAGCCACCCTATTCACTAATGATGAGAGATCTCGCTACTTTTATATCCTTAAAATATTTCCGTTCTCATTAAAGGGTGATGCTAAGATATGGTTCAATTCTCTTGATCCTGGTTGTGTGCGTAGTCCCCGGGATATGATTTATTTCTTCTCTCCTAAATATTTCCCTGCTCATAAGAAACAAGCTGCTTTAAGGGATATATATAATTTTGTGCAAATTGAAGAAGAGAGTCTCCCACAAGCTTGAGGTAGGCTTCTCAAGTTACTTAATGTTTTACCTGATCATCCTCTTAAGAAAAATGAAATACTTGATATCTTTTATAATGGACTAACCGATGCTTCCACAGATTACCTGGATAGTTGTGCTGGTTCTGTTTTCAGGGAAAGAACACCGGATGAAGCTGAAATCTTATTGAATAATATGTTGACAAATGAAAATAATTGGGCACCTCCTGAGCCAGCTCCTGCTCCAATTAATGATCCTATTCCTAAACCAACTCCGAAGAAGAGAGGTGTTCTATTTCTCAGTCCCGAAGATATGCAAGAGGCAAAGAAATCTATGAAAGAAAAGGGTATTAAAGCTGAAGATGTTAAGAATGTACCTCCTATTGAAGAAATACATGGTCTTAATTTACCGCCTATTGAAGAAACATATGCTCTTAATCCTCTATTTATTGAAGAACCTCCAGACCGCGATAACCCGACACAGGTAGTAAAGGTAAATTCTCTCTATAGATATGATAGAGCTGAAATCCCTCCTACTAAAATTGCTAGTCAGTGCTTGGATGAGTTTGATAATTTTATGTTTAAGCAAGAAGACTTCAATGCTTATTTTGGTAGACAAATAAAACAAGATGCTGATATTATATGGCTAATATTAGAGGTCAACTTAAACTTGTTAGCAAACATGCTTCTATGGTTACCACTCAAGTAGAACAAGTACTTAAAGCTCAAAAGGAATTGCTCAATGAGATGAATAGTAAGAAAAATAATTATGCTGTTAAAGTGGCTACTAGAACTGGTAGAATGACTCGGGAACCTTTGTATCCTGAAGGCCACCCTAAGAGAATTGAGCAAGATTCTCAAAGAAATAAAATTGATGCACCTAGTTCTTCTAAAAATAAGAAAAAGAAAAATGATAGAACTATGCAAACTTCTAGTGAACATATTGCTGAACCACCTGATAATCCAAATGATATCTCTACGTCTGATGCTGAAACACAATATGGCAATGAACATGAACCTAATAAAAATGTTAATGATAATGTTCATGATGATGCTCAACCTACCAATGATAATGATGTAGAAATTGAACCTGTTGTTGATCTTGATAACCCACAATCAAAGAATCAACGTTAGGATAAGAAAGATTTTGTTGCTAGGAAACATGGTAAAGAAAGAGAACCTTGGGTTCAAAAACCCATGCATTTTCCTCCCAAACGATCCAAGAAAAAGGATGATGAGGATTTTGAGCGCTTTGCTAAAATGATTAGACCTATCTTTTTGCGTATGTGATTAACTGATATGCTCAAAATGAATCCTTATGCTAAGTACATGAAAGATATTTTTACAAATAAAAGAAAGATACCGGAAGCTGAAATTTCCACCATGCTTGCTAATTATACTTTTAAGGGTGGAATACCAAAGAAACTTGGAGATCCAGGAGTACCTACTATACCATGCTCCATTAAAAGAAACTATGTTAAAACTGCTTTATGTGATCTTGGAGCCGGTGTTAGTGTTATGCCTCTCTCTCTATATCGTAGACTTGACTTGAATAAGTTGACACCTACTGAAATATCTTTGCAAATGGCTGATAAATCAACTGCTATACCTGTCGGCATTTGTGAGGATGTGCCTGTTGTGGTTGCAAATGTTACTATTTTAACGGACTTTGTTATTCTTGATATTCCCGAGGACGATAGTATGTCTATTATTCTTGGAAGACCTTTTCTTAATACTGTAGGGGTTGTTATTGATTGCAACAAAGGCAATGTCACTTTTCATGTTAATGGTAATGAGCATACGGTACACTTTCCGAGGAAACAACCTCAAGTTCATAGTATCAATTCTATCGGAAAAATTCCATCGATTATATTTGGAGGTTTTGAATTTCCTCTTCCTACTGTCAAGAAGAAATATGATATACTTATTATTGGGGATGTGCATATCCCCGTTGAGGTAACCTAGTGTCATTCGAAATTTCTCCAGTTTCATGTTAATCGGAATGAGTTGTTAACAAGACTTGATCAACCTTGTTAGTGGATTCCTTTTGATGAGCATGAGATGGATGAAACTAGAAGCACAACCTCCTGTACCCTCTCTATACTTTATGTTATTTAGTTGAAATAAAGTAAAAATAAATAATTTTCTGTCTGTTATCTGATTATCTGTGCAATATAAAAATACCTCGAAAATAAAAGTTCTCCAAATGCCCTGAAAATTAAATATGTTTTTTCTAGAATATTTGAGGATTTATGGAACAAAGAACACACTAGGGGGGCCAGCCACCTTGCCACGAGGGTGGAGGCGCGCCTACCCCTCTAGGGTGCGCCCCTCTGCCTCGTGGGCCCACGGTGGCCCTCCTCCACTTATTCCTGCACCCATCTTCTTCTTCTTCCTCCCACAAACACGAAAAACCAACTCAAGCACGAGTTCCAACCCTCTTTTCTGCCATTTTCGATCTCCTTGCTCAAAGCACCTCTCACAAAACTGCTTGGGGAGATTGTTCCTTGGTATGTGACTCCTCCATTGGTCCAATTAGTTTCTGTTCTAGTGCTTTATTCATTGCAAATTTTTGCTGCTTAGGTGACCCTGTTCTTGAGCTTGCATGTCAAATTTATATGGTCAAAAGTACTTTTGATGCATGATATAGGCCCTAGGCACTTGTAGGAGTAGTTGCTATCAATATTATTGAGTTTGGTTTGCTTTTATTTTGAAGTTACTGAAGATTTCACAATTTTTCATAAAATGATGAGGAGATTATTGAGGGTCTCATCGAGCCAAAGCTCGAAGGAAAAGGCACCGAAGCCAAAGTATAATTTGCCTCGCACCGCGGAGGTTAGGGCGTGTGAATGGCCTTCCGAGGATTTCTTAAGAGCAGCCGGGATTTATGAAGATTTTCATGAGTTGGCTCAGACTGCAGTCCTTACCGCTTTCCTCCACGACCAATGCAATAAGTAACTCTTGCTCACAAATACCTTTGTGCAAAACTTTCATTTTCATTCTAAGAACTCACCACCTACGGTGGAATTTCATTTATATGATGAGCATAAGGAGATGTCACTTTATGATTTCTATCGGATTTGTTTAGTCCCTTTTGGGGGCAAGACAGAAGAACCACATCATGATGATGTGGAGGGCTTTATTGACACTATCACTGTAGGGGAAACAAGGAAGGTTTCTGATGCACGAATCACTAGCATACATTTTCCTGTTTTACGCTACTTTGCATTATTTGCTAGTCGTTGCTTAATTGGTCGCGGAAACTGCGGAAACCTGAGTATCCCTGATATTATTATTTTGCACCACGGTTTATACGATGATAACTCTTTTAGTATGGGCAGCATTATTGCCAGACGGTTAAGTATTAACCGTACTAAGGGTCCCATCTTTGGAGGCATTTATGCTTCACGCCTCGTTGCACATTTTAACATACCTATTAGGCATGCTGAGAAGGAAGAAAAAGTGTTGCCCCGTGTTTATCTAGATTATAAAAGTATGGTAGCACATTATTTTATTGTTAAGAATAGGGAAGGAGAGCTTAAATATCAATTGTTCTTTAATAAACATCATCCTGAGACTATTAGCTTGCCTGCTCCTTCTTTGTTTGATTTGACTGTAGGCACGTACCTTGTTCTGTTGGCGGCTATTCACGCCTACTGGAACCCTGCACCAGCCCCGGAACCGGAACCACAAGAGGAGCCTCCATGATAGTCTGCTTATTCTTGGGATCCGGAGATGGCTGCCAGTCAGTGGCAATCGGAGCCTTCTTCTTCCTCATCACAGTACGACCCCAACAACTATTATTATGGATATCAGCTAGGCCAACCGTGGCCATAAACCAACTGAGGTCAAAAGCCTAAGCTTGGGGGAGTACGTATTTCTCACCGACATTACATTTATGTTACACACACTCATTGCTAGTTGTCGGTGCTCATACTTTTTCATTGTATCATCCATGCTAGTTTATTTCCTTTTATGCTTTCTTCTTGTGTGTTTAATAAACCTTAAGAAAAAAACCAAAAAATTTAGTTGTAGCTTTTAATTAATTTACTTTCCATGTTTTTAGTAGTAATTAAAAAGAAAACCCAAAAATATTTCATGTTCTTCTTTTGCTTGTTGGGAGCTTTCCCGTGTAAATAGTTTTCTTTCTTTTATTTCATTGGGGGTCGATAGGAGAAGACCATAATTAAATTGTTGAAGTGGCTCTTATATGCTTTATTGTTGATTTAACCAAGAGCCCATATTGCTTTGTCTTCTCCTGTTTATTAAATGCTCGCAAATTCCAGCTTAGTCCAATGCACGCGCACTCTTATTATTATTCACATCGTTCGGTCGTGCAAGTGAAAGGCAATTATGATGATATATGATGGACTGACTAAGATGAGAAAAGCTGGTACGAACTAGGCCTCTTTTGTTTTTGTAAATATGATGAGTTCATCATTCTTGATTCAGCTTGTTATGAATAAACATGTTTGCAATGACAATTAGAGATCATAGTTGCTTGTGCCATGCTTGATTAGCTATGAGTTATAATGGTTTACCTTGCGTGCCAACATGCTATTGAGATGGCTATTGTTGGAGAATGTAGTAATTTCAAAAAAAATCCTACGCACACGCAAGATCATGGTGATGCATAGCAACGAGAGGGGAGAGTGTTGTCTATGTACCCTCATAGACCGGAAGCGGAAGCGTTGGCACAACGCGGTTGATTTAGTCGTACGTCTTCACGGCCCGACCGATCAAGCACCGAAACTACGGCACCTCCGAGTTCTAGCACACGTTCAGCTCGATGACGATCCCCAGACTCCGGTCCAGCAAAGTGTCGGGGAAGAGTTCCATCAGCACGACGGCGTGGTGACGATCTTGATGTTCTACCGTCGCAGGGCATTGCCTAAGCACCGCTACAATATTATCGAGGATTATGGTGGAGGGGGGCACCGCACACAGCTAAGAGAATGATCACGAAGATCAACTTGTGTGTCTAGAGGTGCCCCCTGCCCCTGTATATAAAGGAGCAAGGGGGAGAGGCCGGCCGGCCCTTGAGGCGTGCCAAGGAGGGGGGAGTCCTCCTCCTAGTAGGAGTAGGACTCCCCTTTCCTAGTCCAACTAGGAAGAGAGAAGGGGGAAGGAAAGAGAGGGAGAGGGAGAGGGAAAGAGGGGCCGCGCCCCCTCCCCTAGTCCAATTCGGAATCCCTACGGGAGGGGGTGCGCCACCTCCTGGGCTGCTGCCCTCTCTCTCCCCTCAGGCCCACTAAGGACCAATACTTCCCCGGGGGGTTCCGGTAACCCTTCCGGCACTCCGGTTTTCTTCGAAATCACCCGAAACACTTCCGGTGTCCGAATATAGCCGTCCAATATATCGATCTTTATGTCTCGACCATTTCGAGACTCCTCGTCATGTTTGTGATCATATCCGGGACTCCGAACAACCTTCGGTACATCAAAATATATAAACTCATAATGAAACTTTCATCGTAACGTTAAGCGTGCGGACCCTACGGGTTCGAGAACAATGTAGACATGACCGAGACACGTCTCCGGTCAATAACCAATAGCGGAACCTGGATCCTCATATTGGCTCCTACATATTCTACGAAGATCTTTATCGGTCAGACCGCATAACAACATACGTTGTTCCCTTTATCATCGGTATGTTACTTGCCTGAGATTCGATCGTCGGCATCTTAATACCTAGTTCAATCTCGTTACCGGCAAGTCTCTTTACTCGTTCCGTAGTACATCATCTCGCGACTAACTCATTAGTTGCAATGCTTGCAAGGCTTAGGTGATGTGCATTACCGAGAGGGCCCAGAGATACCTCTCCGACAATCGGAGTGACAAATCCTAATCTGGAAATATGCCAACCCAACAAGTACCTTTGGAGACACCTTTAGAGCATCTTTATAATCACCCAGTTACGTTGTGAAGTTTGGTAGCACACAAAGTGTTCCTCCGGTAAACGGGAGTTGCATAATCTCATAGTCATAGGAACATGTATAAGTCATGAAGAAAGCAATAGCAACAAACTAAACGATCAAGTGCTAAGCTAACGGAATGGGTCAAGTCAATCACATCATTCTCCTAATGATGTGATCCCGTTAATCAAATAAAAACTCATGTCTATGGTTAGTAAACATAACCATCTTTGATCAACGAGCTAGTCAAGTAGAGGCATACTAGTGACACTCTGTTTGTCTATGTATTCACACATGTATTATGTTTCCGGTTAATACAATTCTAGCATGAATAATAAAAATTTATCATGATATAAGGAAATAAATAATAACTTTATTATTGCCTCTAGGGCATATTTCCTTCAGTCTCCCAATTGCACTAGAGTCAATAATCTAGTTCACATCGCCATGTGATTTAACATCAATAGTTCACATCACCATGTGATTAACACCCATAGTTCAACTCGTCATGTGACCAACACCCAAAGGGTTTACTAGAGTCAATAATCTAGTTCACATCGCTATGTGATTAATACCCAAAGAGTACTAAGGTGTGATCATGGTTTGCTTGTCAGGGAAGTTTAGTCAACGGGTCTGCTACATTCAGATCCGTATGTATTTTGCAAATTTCTATGTCAACAATGCTCTGTAGGGAGCTACTCTAGCTAATTGCTCCCACTTTAAATATGTATCCAGATTGAGACTTTGAGTCATCTGGATCAGTGTCAAAACCTGCATCGATGTAACCCTTTACGACGAACCTTTTGTCACCTCCATAATCGAGAAACATATCCTTATTCCACTAAGGATAATTTTGACCAATGTCCAGTGATCTACTCCTAGATCACTATTGTACTCCCTTGCCAAACTCAGGGCATGGTATACAATAGGTCTGGTACACAACATGGCTTACTTTATAGAACCTATGGCTAAGGCATAGGGAATGACTTTCATTCTCTCTCTATCTTCTGCCGTGGTCGGGTTTTGAGTCTTACTCAACTTCACACCTTGTAACACAGGCAAGAACTCCTTCTTTGACTGTTCCATTTTGAACTACTTAAAAATCTTGTCAAGGTATGTACTCATTGAAAAACTTATCAAGCATCTTGATCTATCTCTATAGATCTTGATGCTCAATATGTAAGCAGCTTCACCGAGGTCTTTCTTTGAAAAACTCCTTTCAAACATTCCTTTATGCTTTGCAGAATAATTCTACATTATCTCCAATCAAAAATATGTCATTCACATATACTTATCAGAAATGATGTAGTGCTCCCACTCACTTTCTTGTAAATACAGGCTTCACCGCAAGTCTGTATAAGACTATATGCTTTGATCAACTTATCAAAGCATATATTCCAACTCCGAGATGCTTGCACCAGTCCATAGATGGATCGTTGGAGCTTGCATATTTTGTTAGTACCTTTAGGATTGACAAAACCTTCTGGTTGCATCATATACAACTCTTCTTTAATAAATCATTAAGGAATCCAGTTTTGTTTATCCATTTGCCAGATTTCATAAAATGCGGCAATTGCTAACATGATTCGGACAGACTTAAGCATAGATACGAGTGAGAAACTCTCATCATAGTCAACACCTTGAACTTGTCGAAAACCTTTTTGTGACAATTCTAGCTTTGTAGATAGTAGCACTACTATCAGCGTCCGTCTTCCTCTTGAAGATCCATTTAATCTCAATGGCTCGCCGATCAATGGGCAAGTCAATTAAAGTCCATACTTTGTTCTCATACATGGATCTCATCTCAGATTTCATGGCCTCAAGCCATTTCGCGGAATCTGGGCTCATCATCGCTTCCTCATAGTTCGTAGGCTCGTCATGGTCAAGTAACATGACCTCTAGAACAGGATTACCGTACCACTCTGGTGCGGATATCACTCTGGTTTACCTGCGAGGTTCGGTAATAACTTGATCTGAAGTTACATGATCATTATCATTAGCTTCCTCACTAATTGGTGTAGTAGTCAAAGGAACAGATTTATGTGATGAACTACTTCCCAATAAGGGAGCAGGTACAGTTACGTCATCAAGTTCTACTTTCCTCCCACTTACTTCTTTTGAGAGAAACTCCTTCTCTAGAAAGGATCCATTCTCAGCAACGAATATCTTGCCTTCGGATCTGTGACAGAAGGTGTACCCAACATTTTCTTTTGGGTATCCTATGAAGACGCACTTCTCCGATTTGGGTTTGAGCTTATCAGGTTGAAACTTTTTCACATAAGCATTGCAACCTCAAACTTTAAGAAACGACAGCTTAGGTTTCTTGCCAAACCATAGTTCATACGGTGTTGGATTTAGATGGTGTCCTATTTAATGTGAATGTAGCTGTCTCTAATGCATAATCCCAAAATGATAGCGGTAAATCAGTAAGAGACGTCATAGATCGCACCATATCTAATAAATCACGGTTACGACGTTCGGACACACCATTACACTGTGGTGTTCCAGATGGCGTGAGTAGTGAAACTATTTCACATTGTTTTAACTGAAGGCCAAACTCGTAACTCAAATATTTTACTTCTGCAATCATATCGTAGAAACATTTATTTTGTTACGATGATTCTCCACTTCACTCTGAAATTCTTTGAACTTTTCAAATGTTTCAGACTTGTGTTTCATCAAGTAGATATACACATATCTGCTCAAATGATCTGTGAAGGTCAGAAAATAACGATACTTGTCGTGAGCCTTAACAATCATCGGACCGCATACATCTGTATGTATTATTTCCAATAAGTCAGTTGCTTGCTCCATTGTTCCGGAGAACGGAGTTTTAGTCATCTTGCCCATGAGTCATGGTTCGCAAGCATCAAGTGATTCATAATCAAGTGATTCCAAAAGTCCATTAGCATGGAGTTTCTTCATGCGCTTTACACCAATATGACCTAAACGGCAGTGCCACAAATAAGTTGCACTATCATTATTAACTTTGAATCTTTTGGTTTCAATATTATGAATATGTGTATCACTACGATCGAGATCCAATGAACCATTTTCATTGGGTGTGTAACCATATAAGGTTTTATTCATGTAAACAGAACAACAATTTATTCTCTTACTTAAATGAATAACCGTATTGCAATAAACATGATCAAATCATATTCATGCTCAACGCAAACACCAAATAACACCTATTTAGGTTCAACACTAATCCCAAAAGTATAGGGAGTGTGCGATGATGATCATATCAATCTTGGAACCACTTCCAACACACATCGTCACTTCACCCTTAACTAGTCTATGTTCATTCTGCAACTCCCGTTTCGAGTTAATACTCTTAGCAACTGAACCAGTATCTAATACCGAGGGGTTGCTACGACCACTAGTAAAGTACACATCAATAACATGTATATCAAATATACCTATGTTCACTTTGCCATCCTTCTTATCCGCCAATTACTTGGGGTAGTTCCGCTTCTAGTGACCAGTCCCTTCGAAGTGGAAGCACTTAGTCTCAGGCTTAGGTCCAGACTTGGGCTTCTTCACTTGAGCATCAACTTGCTTGCCGTTCTTCTTGAAGTTCCCTTTCTTTCCCTTTGCCCTTTTCTTGAAACTAGTGGTCTTGTTAACCATCAACACTTGATGTTTTTCTTGATTTCTACCTTCATCGATTTCAGCATCACGAAGAGCTTGGGAATTACTTTCGTCATCCCTTGCATATTATAATTCATCACGAAGTTCTACTAACTTGGTGATGGTGACTAGAGAATTCTGTCAATCACTATTTTATCTGGAAGATTAACTCCCACTTGATTCAAGCGATTGTAGTACCCAGACAATCTGAGCACATGCTCACTGCTTGAGCTATTCTCCTCCATCTTTTAGCTGTAGAACTTGCTGGAGACTTCATATCTCTCAACTCGGGTATTTTACTTGAAATATTAACTTCAACTCCTGGAACATCTCATATGGTCCATGACATTCAAAACGTCTTTGAAGTCCCGATTCTAAGCTGTTAAGCATGGTGCACTAAACTATCAAGTAGTCATCATATTGAGCTAGCCAAACGTTCATAACATCTGTATCTGCTCCTGCAATAGGTCTATCACCTAGCGGTGCATCAAGGACATAATTCTTCTGTGCAGCAATGAGGATAAACCTCAGATCACGGATCCAATCCGCATCATTTCTACTAACATCTTTCAACTTAGTTTTCTCTAGGAACATATCAAAAATAAAACATGGGAGCTAAACACAAGCTATTGATCTACAACATAGATATGCTAATACTACCAGGACTAAGTTCATGATAAATTTAAGTTCAATTAATCATATTACTTAAGAACTCCCACTTAGATAGACATCCCTCTAATCCTCTAAGTGATCACGTGATCCAAATCAACTAAACCATGCCCGATCATCACGTGAGATGTAGTAGTTTCAATGGTGAACATCACTATGTTGATCATATCTACTATATGATTCACGCTCGACCTTTCGGTCTCCGTGTTCCGAGGCCATATCTGTTATATGTTAGGCTCGTCAAGTTTAACCTGAGTATTCCGTGTGTGCAACTGTTTTGCACCCGTTGTATTTGAACGTAGAGCCTATCACACCCGATCATCACGTGGTGTCTCAGCACGAAGAACTTTCGCAACGGTGCATACTCAGGGAAAACACTTATACCTTGATAATTTAGTGAGAGATTATCTTATAAAGCTACCGCCGAACTAAGCAAAATAAGATGTATAAAATATAAACATCACATGCAATCATAATATGTGACATGATATGGCCATCATCATCTTGTGCCTTTGATCTCCATCTCCAAAGCATCGTCATGATCTCCATCATCACCGGCATGACACCATGATCTCCATCATCTTGATCTATATAAATGTGTCATCACATGGTTGTCTCGCCAACAATTCCTCTTGCAACTATTGCTATCGCATAGCGATAAAGTAAAGCAATTATTTGGCGCTTGCATCTTATGCAATACAGAGATAACCATGAGGCTTTTGCCTGTTGCCGATAACTTCAACAAAACATGATCATCTCATACAACAACTTATATCTCATCACGTCTTGACCATATCACATCACAACATGCCCTGCAAAAACAAGTTAGACGTCCTCTACTTTGTTGTTGCAAGTTTTACGTTGCTGCTACGGGCTGAGCAAGAACCGTTCTTACCTACGCATCAAAACCACAATGATAGTTTGTCAAGTTGGTGCTATTTAACCTTCACAAGGACCGGGCATAGCCACACTCAGTTCAACTAAAGTTGGAGAAACTGACACCCACCAGCCACCTGTGTGCAAAGCACATCGGTAGAACCAGTCTCGCATAAGCATACGCGTAATGTCGGTCCGGGCCACTTCATCCAACAATACCACCGAACCAAAGTGTGACATGCTGGTAAGCAGTATGACTTATATTGGCCACAACTCACTTGTGTTCTACTCGTGCATATTACATCAACGCATAAAACCTGGCTCGGATGCCACTGTTGGGGAACGTAGTAATTTCAAAAAAAATTCCTACGCACATGCAAGATCATGGTGATGCATAGCAACAAGAGGGGAGAGTGTTGTCTACGTACCCTCATAGACCGGAAGAGGAAGCGTTAGCACAACGCGGTTGATGTAGTCGTACGTCTTCACTGCCCGACCGATCAAGCACCAAAACTACGGCACCTCCGAGTTCTAGCACACGTTCAGCTCGATGACGATCCCCGGACTCCAATCCAGCAAAGTGTCGGGGAAGAGTTCCGTAAGCACGACGGCATGGTGACGATCTTGATGTTCTACCGTCGCAGGGCTTCGCCTAAGCACCGCTACAATATTATTGAGGATTATGGTGGAGGGGGGCACCGCACACGGCTAAGAGAACGATCACGAAGATCAACTTGTGTGTCTAGAGGTGCCCCCCTGCCCCTGTATATAAAGGAGCAAGGGGGAGAGGCCGGCCGGCCCTTGAGGCGCGCCAAGGAGGGGGGAGTCCTCCTCCTAGTAGGAGTAGGACTCCCCTTTCCTAGTCCAACTAGGAAGAGAGAAGGGGGAAGGAAAGAGAGGGAGAGGGAGAGGGAAAGAGGGGCCGCGCCCCCCTCCCCTAGTCCAATTCGGACTCCCTATGGGAGGGGGGCGCCACCTCCTGGGCTGCTGCCCTCTCTCTCCCCTCAGGCCCACTAAGGCCCAGTACTTCCCCGGGGGGTTCCGGTAACCCTTCCGGCACTCCGGTTTCTCCGAAATCACCTGAAACACTTCCGGTGTCCGAATATAGCCGTCCAATATATCGATCTTTATGTCTCGACCATTTAGAGACTCCTCGTAATGTCCGTGATCATATCCGGGACTCCGAACAACCTTCGGTACATCAAAATATATAAACTCATAATGAAACTATCATCGTAATGTTAAGCGTGCGGACCCTATGGGTTCGAGAACAATGTAGACATGACTGAGACACGTCTCCGGTCAATAACCAATAGCGGAACCTGGATGCTCATATTGGCTCCTACATATTCTACGAAGATCTTTATCGGTCAGACCGCATAACAACATACGTTGTTCCCTTTGTCATCGGTATGTTACTTGCCCGAGATTCGATCGTCGGCATCTTAATACCTAGTTCGATCTCATTACCGGCAAGTCTCTTTACTCGTTTCGTAATACATCATCTCGCAACTAACTCATTAGTTGCAATGCTTGCAAGGCTTAGGTGATGTGCATTACCGAGAGGGCCCAGAGATACCTCTCCAACAATCGGAGTGACAAATCTAATCTCGAAATACGCCAACCCAACAAGTACCTTCGGAGACACCTGTAGAGCACCTTTATAATCACCCAGTTACGTTGTGACGTTTGGTAGCACACAAAGTGTTCCTCTGGTAAACGGGAGTTGCATAATCTCATAGTCATAGGAACATGTATAAGTCATGAAGAAAGCAATAGCAACAAACTAAACGATCAAGTGCTAAGCTAACGGAATGGGTCAAGTCAATCACATCATTCTCCTAATGATGTGATCCCGTTAATCAAATGACAACTCATGTCTATGGTTAGGAAACCTAACCATCTTTGATCAACGAGCTAGTCAAGTAGAGGCATACTAGTGACACTCTGTTTGTCTATGTATTCACACATGTATTATGTTTCCGGTTAATACAATTCTAGCATGAATAATAAACAATTATCATGATATAAGGAAATAAATAATAACTTTATTATTGCCTCTAGGGCATATTTCCTTCAGCTATGATGTGGTGTGATGGGGTGGTATCCTCCTTTGAATGATTTAAGTGGCTTGACTTGGCACATGTTCACGCATGTAGTTGAAACAAATCAACATAGCCTTCACGATATTTATATTCATGGTGGATTATATCCTACTCATGCTTGCATCCAATGTTTATTAATTTTAATGCATGTACATGGTTGTTGTCGCTCTCTAGTTGGTCGCTTCCCAGTCTTTTGCTAGCCTTCACCCGTACTAAGCGGGAATACTGCTTGTGCATCCAATCCCTTAAACCCCAAAGTTATTCCAGATGAGTCCACTATACCTTCCTATATGCGGTATCTACCTGCCGTTCCAAGTAAATTTGTATGTGCCAAACTCTAAACCTTCAAATAATCATCCTGTTTTGTATGCTCGAATAGCTCATGTATCAACTAGGGCTGCCTGTATCTTCCAATCTAGGCGGGTTATTCTCAAGAGGAGTGGAGTCCGCTCCTCACTCACGAGAAAATGGCTGGTCACCGGGATGCCCAGTCCCATGCTTTATGCAAACTAAATCAAAAATAATCACAAAACAAAACTCCCCCTGGGACCTGATGTATGTTGGAGGCACTCGTTGTTTCGAGCAAGCCATGGATTGATGTTTGTTGGTGGAGGGGGAGTATAAACTTTACCATTCTGTTTGGGAACCGCCTATAATGTGTGTAGCATGGAAGATATCGCCATCTCTTGGTTGTTATGTTGACAATGAAAGTATACCGCTCAAAATTTTATTTACCTCTATTTCAAAACCGAGCTCTGGCACCTCTACAAATCCCTGCTTCCCTCTGCGAAGGGCCTATCTATTTACTTTTATGCTGAGTCATCATCCTCTTATTAAAAAGCACTAGCTGGAGAGCGCAGCTGTCATTTGCATTCATCATTGTTAATTTATATTGGGTGTGACTATGATTGGATCTCTTTTACCATGAATTACAATGTCTAGTTAGTCCTTGATCTTTAAAGGTGCTCTGCATTTATGTTTTGCGGTCTCAGAAAGGGCTAGCGAGATACCATCTTGTTATATCATATTATGATTGTTTTGAGAAAGTGTTGTCATCCGAGATTTATTATTATGGCTTGCTAGTTGATTATGCTATTGATATGGGTAATCATGACACCTGAGAATTATTGCAAATATGGTTAGTTATAATCTTTGCTAAAAACTTGAATGCTAGCTTGACATATTTACAACAACAAGAGCAAACAGAGTTTGTAAAAGTTTTTCTTTATTTCTTTCAGTTTCTCAACTGAATTGCTTGAGGACAAGCAAGGGTTTAAGCTTGGGGGAGTTGATACGTCTCCGTCGTATCTACTTTTCCAAACACTTTTGCCCTTGTTTTGGACTCTAACTTGTATGATTTGAATGGAACTAACCCGGACTGACGCTGTTTTCAGCAGAATTGCCATGATGTTGTTTTATGTGCAGAAAACAAAAGTTCTCGGAATGACCTGAAACTCCATGGAATGTCTTACAATAAATAATAAAAAATCCTCGCCAAAGATGAAGACCATGGGGCCACACCCTTTCCACGAGGGTGGGGGGCGCGCCCCCCTACCTCGTGGGCCCCCTGGAGACCTCCCGACTCCAACTCCAACTCTATATATCTGCTTTCGGGGAGAAAAATAGGAGAGAAGAAATCATCGCGTTTTACGATACAGAGCCGCCGCCAAGCCCTAAAACCTCTCGGGAGGGCTGATCTGGAGTCTGTTCGGGGCTCCGGAGAGGGGGATTCGTCGCTGTCGTCATCATCAACCATCCTCCATCACCAATTTCATGATGCTCACCGCCGTGTGTGAGTAATTCCATCGTAGGCTTGCTGGACGATGATGGGTTGGATGAGATTTATCATGTAATCGAGTTAGTTTTGTTAGGGTTTGATCCCTAGTATCCACTATGTTCTGAGATTGATGTTGCTATGACTTTGCTATGCTTAATGCTTGTCACTAGGGCCCGAGTGCCATGATTTCAGATCTGAACCTATTATGTTTTCATCAATATATGAGAGTTCTTGATCCTATCTTGCAAGTCTATAGTCACCTATTATGTGTTATGATCCGTTAACCCCGAAGTGACAATAATCGGGATAATTACCGGTGATGACCATAGTTTGAGGAGTTCATGTATTCACTATGTGCTTATGCTTTGTTCCGGTTCTCTATTAAAAGGAGGCCTTAATATCCCTTAGTTTCCATTAGGACCCCGATGCCACGGGAGGGTAGGACAAAAGATGTCATGCAAGTTCTTTTCCATAAGCACATATGACTATATTCGGAATACATGCCTACATTACATTGATGAATTGGAGCTAGTTCTGTGTCACCTTATGTTATGACTGTTACATGATGAACCACGTCCGGCATAATTATCCATCACTAATCCGATGCCTACGAGCTTTCCATATACTGGTTTATGCTTATTTACTTTCCCGTTGCTATTGTTACAATCACTACATAATACCAAAAATATTACTTTGCTTTCATTACTCTTTTGTTACCGTTACCACCACTATTGTATTACTTTGCTACTAAACACTCTGCTGCAAATACTAAGTTTCCAGGTGTGGTTGAATTGACAACTCAACTGCTAATACTTGAGAATATTCTTTGGCTCCCCTTGTGTCGAATCAATAAATTTGGGTTGAATACTCTACCCTCGAAAGCTGTTGCGATCCCCTATACGTGTGGGTTATTAGTTGCAAGTTGGTGTTTGTTTGTGCAGGTATTAGGTGGCTTGTTGCGTAGTCTCCTACTGGATTGATACCTTGGTTCTCAAAACTGAGGGAAATACTTATGCTACTTTGCTGCATCACCCTTTCTTCTTCAAGGGAAAAACCAATGCAAGCTCAAGAGGTAGCAAGAAGGATTTCTGGCGCCGTTGCCGGGGAGATCTACACCAAGCCAAGACATACCAAGTACCCATCATAAACTCCCATCTCTCACATTACATTATTCTCCATTGGCCTCTCGTTTTCCTCTTCCCCACTTCTAACACGATTTTTGAAAAGATTCGCCTCTTCTTCGCCATCTTTCGTTCGTCTTCTTCGTTTGCTCGTTTTTCACCACCATGTCTGAAACTAGGGAGGTTATCGCTGAAATAGATAGTAGTAAGGATGGGGGAAACTTTGATACTTTTGATTTTGAACCTCATGAAGAAACTACCATCTTGCATACTAAGAAATTCTGCATAGGTAGCGGAAATATTATTGGAAAAGGGGTTATTCAAGATTTCTTTACTTGTGTCGATGCACTCCCCACTATGGGTGGATCTATCCTCCATAAAACTAGTAGCCTTGCGGATGCTATATCTTTGCTTGTTGTTGAACTTGAAAGACAATTTGTTCACACGCATCCATCCATACGAAGGATTTTTCTAGAATTTTCTAATATTGAGAATTCTTCCGTTTAGCGTGCCACCACTATATTCCTAGCTCATGATTTTAGATTTATTATGAAAGAAGGTAGTGAAATTTTCGCTCATTATAAAGTAGATGGTGGTCGCCCTCCCATAGAGGGAATTTTGTTTAATCAAGAGGATATAATGCGTTTACGATCTTTGGATCATGTTGCTTAGAACGAAAATTTAAGAAAGAGGGTTCCTACCGATGTTTTAGTAAATAAGATTTCTGAGCTTAATGACGATTTTGCTATTCAAAAAAATGGATTGAGTTTCTCTCTTGGACACAAGCTCATGACTTTTAGCCAAAAGAATGCTTATAATGATGAGTTGGTCATACAATATGAAGGGCCGAAGGAGGAACCAATTCCTCCCGAGGTCGATCTTAGGGATTCCTATCCCATTAAATTTAGCCCTTTTGATTACTTCTGTTTTCCTGAACGAAAACTTGCTGCTGAACGAAGAGAGTATGAGATGAGTTTTCATGACTTTCCTTATCATTATTACGATTATACTTAGATCTATTCGTGTTTTTATGCCTAGCTAGGGGCGTTAAACAATAGCACTTGTTGGGAGGCAACCCAATTTTATTTTTGTTCTTGATTTTTAGGTCCTGTTTTGCTTTGAATAAATCATCTATCCTCTGGTTAGATGTGGTTTTGTGTTTTAATTAGTGTTTGTTCCAAGTAAGACCTTCGGGATAGCTTACGGTGATAGATGATTTGATCCTGCTGAAAAACAGAAACTTTCGCACCCAGGAGATTAGTTTTAATTTTTAACAGAAGTGTGATAAAATACTGATTCTTTTTGTAGAGGATTAATAAACAAAATATGTAGTACTTCCTAATTTCTCAGAATGTTTGGACTTATAGAAGTATTCCAAATCTCCAGATTGCTACAGACTGTTCTGTTTTTGACAGATTCTGTTTTTCGCGTGTTGTTTGCTTATTTTGATGCATCTATGGGTAGTACCGGGGGGTATTGTAACATCCCAAAATTCTAAATTTTGGAATGTTATATTAAATAAATAACTATGATTGTTTGTTTGATTGTTGTGTGATTGATTGTGTGAAATTGAGTGGAAATTTAAACTTTTGGAAGTTGCATGAGAGGGAATAAATGGACGTTCCCAAAACATTCATCTTGCAATTTTCTTGATCTCCGTGAATTCAAATTCATTTCATTACAAAACCCTAGAATGAAGATAATACGACTTCTTCCATTTAAAGAAATGAAGAGGGGTTCGAAAATGATTTGAATTTCCATTTGAAATATTTTAAATTTAGAAACTTTAAGCAACTCAATGAGTTCATGAGGGAAGATAAAATGACTTCTTCATATTTGAAGAAAGAGAGTTGGAAGTTTCAAAGAAATAAATTGGAAGTCACTTTGAAGTGATTTGAAACTCATTTTCCATTTGAAGTTGTTTGAAATTCCAAATTCAAATTCAATTGGGAGTTATTTGAGTTTCTATTCAAAATATTTTTCTCCTAAAAATAAATAGATGGAAATAAGGGTAAAATGATTCCCTTCAATAGAAAATTAGGAGAAAATAAATTTGAAATCATTTTGCTATTTTAAAAATGAGTTTTATTGATTTTAAATATAATAGTAGCATTGTTTGACTTTTATGATTTATTTTGGATTTTATTTGAACTTGAAAAATAGTTCATCTTATTCGGGGTATTTTCCTGAGCATTTTGGTATATAATATGCCTATGTAATTTTTTGTTTTATTTTTATTTTTATTTTGCTCTGTTGTCATTTTTGTTCTGTAAAAAAAAGACACACGCACCCGCGCGCAGGCCCACTCACCGCTAGCCAGAGCCGGCACACAGCCATAGCAGGTCGAGCCAGGCCGCCCCCGCGCCCGAAGGCCACCGCACGCTCGCCCGCCCGCCTTCGCTCGCCCGCCTCTTCTTCTCGCTCGCACGAGCGCTCGCTGCCAGATGGGCCCCGCCCGCATCGTCCCCAACCTCCCGCTCGCTCCGCTCGGGATAGAGCACGCGCTCGTGCTCTCGCAACCACCGGCGCCATTGCCAGGGATAAGGCCTATCTGTCGCGGCCCAGAGCCCCTGACCTCGCCTATTTAAACCCCGGAGTCCCCCTCAATTCATTCAGCCCCTTCGCTAGCCCTCTCACCACTCGTGGCCGCTGCCCCGTCGTTTCGCATCTCGCCGGAGCCGGAGCTTCTCGTCGTCGTTTACGTCGCTAGTGGCGCACCCAAACCCTCTTATTCTTTGTCAATCAACTTGCCTCGCCGTCCCGCATCTCGTTGACATGTTGCTTTGCCCCTAGGTTCGCCGGAGACACCGCCCCGACGACCTGCGTCCTCGCCGGAGCACGGAGACGCCGCCCTTCGCTCCGCCCGTCCGAGTCACCCCGACGCGCGCCGTCGCCACCAACGAACCGCCCACGTCGTGCCCGTCCCGTCCGTCTCCTCCCCCGCTGTCGAGGACCATCGCAGGCCGCCGCCCCGTCCGCCGCCTGAGGGTAGCGCCGCCGCCCCTGTACGCCGTTCTCGCTCGCTGTAAGCCGCCCGCTTCTTCCCGTTCGTTTAGTTTTTTTAGTATTAGCTCGGTTTTGTTTCAGTTCGGTTAACCGTGGTTTTAGTTAAACCGGTCTCCGGTTTTCTTTTTATTTAGCCGCGGTAGCTGTTTTCCTATTTAATGGCCATTCGCCGTATAGCCACCGCAGCGAACGCTGCTTGGCCAGCCATGAGCCGCCACGTGGCCAGGGACCTAGTTGCTGTAGTTTTAATTACAGATTAGACCCTGAGTTTTCAGTTTAGCCCCTAAACTTCGAATGGTTGTATCTTTTTAACCGTATGTCCAAATTCGATGAAACCAGCGGCAAAATGTTCGTCTCGAATAGCTTTATCCAGAGAACCAACTTTGAAAACTTTTGGCCAATTTCAAATTTGAATTTATTCAGGTTTGAATTCAAACTTCAAATGGCCATGTCTCCTAAACCGTAGCTCCGATTGATGTGATTCTTTTTGCACCGTGTCACCGTTGCCAAACCCTATCGCTTGGACCTATCTCACGATAGTTTTCACATATTAGGATCTGTCCATAGTAGTTTTACTCGTATGATTAGTATGCACTGTGGTCCACGTCACAAATTTTGGCACCCATGCCCTATGTTGTTTTGTACTTAGTATTTTCTGTTGATAGTTAAGTGTGTTGTGTGTTCATTTGGATTTTCCGAGTCTTTTCATGTTGCATGTTATTTGGTTCTCTGAAATGATTTCTTATGTGAGTGCAATGTTTGACTTTATAGATTTTCATCGGAGAGTGACGAATAGTTCTATTAAGTAAATTTCTGAGAGCGATATAATCTTCATCAACTATTACCAGGCAAGTTCACATTTGACCATTCTTCCTTTTACCTATGTTTTTATTATGCACTTAGTCCTTTAAGGTAGGATTGCATGGTAGGATTTATTGTTGCTAGATGGCTATGCCGTTACCTAGTAGTTCATTTGAGGTAGGTCTGACCTATACATCCTTGTCACCAACGTGTAAGTTTATTTTTGCCTCGCCAAATGTAGACGTGGTTTGGGAAGCGAACATGGTGAGATATGAGTGACAACTTAGTAATCAGGACCAAGACTTGTAAATGAACTACCTGGGCGGTATTTGGTTTGAATGGTGGTGAAGTACAGTGGGAGCATGCATGGTTAATCCATGGTGGTGCACCACTAGTGGTCGGCCTCCCAGGCTCAAAGAGATCAATCGTATTCTCTTGTCTAGAAGCTTACGTGTGCAGCCACAAGCCAATATGGACTCTGGCTTAGTTGAGTAGTTAGTGTGACCCCTTCCAAGATGGGCTAGCAGATGTAGAATGATTTAGGTGTACTGGCCTATCCGTTGGTTAAGGGGGAACATTTTCGAAAGACTATGTCTCGGTCATCCTGTTCTCAAATGCCAGGCAGTGCGAGAACTTCAAGGGAGGCGATCGGGTCTTGTGGGGAAAAGTGCGCAAACCTCTGTAGAGTGTTAAAACCTAATCGATTAGCCGTGTCCCCGGTTACGGACAACTTGAGCGTCTAGTAGTGGAACTGCTGGGAGATCTCATCACTCTTAATTTAAGCAGTTGGGTTTTAAATGAAACTTTGGGAATGGATTGAGTTGGGTTTAGCAACTCATCCTATGCTATACAATAGTGGTAGAATAATATCTTTTATCCTAGGGAAAACTAACTTTATGCAAAAACTAAACTTAGAGCTTTCCACCAGCCAAATTGCATGTACAAATAGGTTCATTATTCTTATGATGTGACTTGCCAGTACATTCAATGTACTGACCTACAGGGCTGCAACGTCTTATGTTGCAGGAATTTTCTACGACGAGTAAGAGTTACGATGTAGGGTTACGGTATACACTCAACTTGCCGTTGGCGTTGATGGACTCCACACCCTTATGTTTGTTTCCGCTGAGACTTATGAGGTATATATCAGTTTTACGTTGTTTATACATGTGAATGCACTTTGATATATACATTGATGTACTGTGTGTGCCAGCATACCGATCCAGGGATGGCACGGATACACAGAGGCTTGACCGTTTGAGGTTGGGTTGCTACAGGTATGAACCATGGAAAAGTTGGAATACAGTAGATATTACATCAATATAAATAAATAATGAGTTCACAATAGTACCAAAAGTGGTGATTTATTTTATTATACTAACGGAGCTTACGATATTTTCTGTTGGAGTTTTGTGTTGTGAAGTTTTCAAGTTTTGGGTAAGGATTTGATGGACTATGGAATAAGGAGTGGCAAGAGCCTAAGCTTGGGGATGCCCAAGGCACCCCAAGGTAATATTTAAGGATGTCAAAAGCCTAAGCTTGTGGATGCCCCGGGAAGGCATCCGCTCTTTCGTCTTCGTCTATTAGTAACTTTACTTGAGGCTATATTTTTATTCACCACGTGATATGTGTTTTGCTTGGAGCGTCTTGTATGATTTGAGTCTTTGCTTTTTAGTTTGCCACAATCATCCTTGTTGTACACACCTTTTGAGAGAGAGACACATGCACTACAAAAAAATACACTTCCGTGATGATACGTGTTTGTCACAGTAGGTCGCGTTTTTTGTCATGCATGTACATCCATGACAAATTTATGGCAGAATCAAGATTGTCATACATGTGCTGTCGTAGAAGTGTTCCATGACATTACCAAAATTATCATCACGAAAGTGTCCACTTCCATGACGATAAATCGCGCGTCACAGAAGTGCTTTCGTCAAGGGTGACCGACACGTGCCATCCACCGTAACGGAACGCCGTTAAGCTATCGGGGCGGGTTTTGGATCCGATAACCCGTTAACAGCCTCGACCAATGGGAAATTTCCATGTGTAAAATTCTTATTGGCCGGACGAAACACGTGTCGGCTCATCAGTGGGTCAGATAGGCGCCTATGATATGTCGACACGTGGCACGGCCCAACAGTGGCCCATTTAGCTTACAAAGCCGGCCCGTTTGACTTGGTCAAAAGTTAACGGGCTGGCCCATGAAAAGCTTGTTAACGTTCTCTTTGCATATAGCCCATTTTATGGCCCGTTAACTCACGGCCCGTTAGGCCCTAAAGGAAATCGGCCCAACAACGTCATGTGGGCCGTCGAATATAATACCAGCCCATTTCACTTTCAGCCCATGTATGGCCCACGACGTCTTTCGGCCCATATGAGGCCTTCGTATCTTTCGGCCCATTACAGGCCCACGGTGACTCTAGCCCATAATGAACAGTAATTTTCTTTATACCCGTTAACGGCCCGTGATTTACATGGGCCGTTTCCAGCCCGTGTTAGCTTTCGGCCTATTGACGGCCCATACGTTCTTGGGCTCCTTTTCGGCCCTCGATTACTTCCGGCCCGTTACTGGCCTGTTCCCGTAATGGGCCAAATTCGGCCCATGGCAAGAGTCGGCCCGTTACTGGCCTGTTCCACTAATGGGCCAAATTCGGCCCATGGCAAGAGTCGGCCCGTTACTGGCCTGTTACCCTAATGGGCCAAATTCGGCCCATGGCAAGAGTCGGCCCGTTTCTGGCCTGTTAACCCGTTGCGCCGTTTCCAGCCCGTCCTATATTCTGGCCCATTAACGACCCGTTATGCTTGTGACAGAATTAAGCCTTTGCTGTCCTACGGCCTGTTACCTTGCTGGGCCTATACACGCCTGATTATGGCCCATGTAGACCCATTTATCCGATGGCCCGAGGCCCACCGATTACAGGCCCATTTATCGACGGCTCGTAGGAGACCCATGGATCCTATGGCCCGTATATGGCCCATGGTAGTTGCGGCGAGTAGCAAACCAGGGAAAAAGAAGACTAGGAAATAAATAAGGCTGAAACTAATGCTAGGCTATTAAGGCGATTGCACAGATTACATCCACTCGGCATCAAAGATCGCCACCAGTGCAAATATAGGGAACACCCTACACTATACAAAAATGGCTTGCTGTTTTCTTCAGGCGGTGGCCGCACGTTAAGAATAAATTTTGTATCGCAGCAAAACAAATTACAACTATATAACAAAAGGAAGGTTGGCATAAAACTTAACAGTCTAGCAGATAAATGCACCACCGGAAGTTCAGAAGCTCGGTTCATTTGACCTGACTATTACGTTTTCATGATGTATTGTCCGATGGAGCACCATAACCCTCGCCTTAGTTTCCCCTAGGCTCCTGAACAACATAGCAAATGTCTGATAGTTTGGTTTCAAAACCATTCATATCTTGACGACATTGAGCAATGTTTCTCCTTATTTCACAAAGGGTCTCTGTTAGGGAATGGACTTGTGTCTGGAGCGCAGATACAACATTGCTTTGAGCTTGCATATCTTGATCATGAGGCAGTTTGGACGATATTGCCTTAACAACCAACCCGGTATTACGTAGGAATGTGCTTTTGGCACTGTTAGTGGACAGGTACCGACCCACTGCAGCAAGAGCTGACATTGTGGTTATAGTTGCCTCGCCACCTTCAGAAGGTGGTGGTTCCACCATTTTTTCCATAGCTCACTGAAAAGTTGAGGTTTTACATTAGTAGTACCAGAACATAAGATATTAAGGAGGCAGCAAAACCAAACAAAATAGCTTTGGTCCATATACATAACTTATTCTGGTGAACCCATGTAAAATATTAGTTGTATTTTATTGCAAAGTACATAATAAAACCAGGTTCCAAACATATGACCATGTACCATCGCTAATGTATTGTCTATTTCTTCACATTGTATTGAGGGCTGAGGATAAAGAGACGAAGTTTATAATACGGTAAGCATAGTATGACATCATTCATATCACAAAACAACTGAGAACAGACAAACAGGCAATTGTAACATTGTGTGGGCAAGTCCAGCACGGAACTAGATTACGGGTCAAGATCAAAGGAACATCACTCCTCTCTTTTAAACCTTGTAAGGTGCAATGATACGCTAAGACAATTGTGTATAAAATTGAAAAGAGTAATAGACATTGGTTGCAAACCATGCAGTTCAAGGCACAAGTCAGAGTAAGTAGTAGTTAAAAGGCATGAGGATTAAGGACTTACAATAGCGGCTTTGACTGGTGTAGTCATGCCCTTCTTCTTGTTGGTGTGACAGTCCTTGAAGATTTCCACAACATTTGGTTCAGGTACTTTTTGGTCCTTGCGGGCTTTCCTCTGCATTTGGAACAAGTCAATATAGATCTGATAATATGGTACAGCGAAAAGAGTGAAACAGCAGCTAATTACAAGAGCCTCGCAGTGTGCAATATAGCTACGAGATCATGTCGTCTGTTGGAATTTCACTTTCGTACGGTTGGCCTTGTTCTTTGAACAGTTCACCTACAAGAAGATAGATTTGTGTGGCACATGCGTAAATAGGACTTCAACATGTGATCTGATGACATATATATAATGTACCTGATACTTCGGATCGGACCAGTGTTTAACGAGGCCTCTCCAGTCTTCATCAGATATATTTTCCACTGGAGATGTTTGGGCAAGTTCACTGTTAGCCTTGCCTTCAAAGTGAGTTTTCCTCGAGTTATACCGATACTATCGCAGAGCAGACTTGAAAACACGGGTGCAAGCTTGTCTGATTGCATCATCTTGGCTATCCAACTTGAACCACATCTATTGAAAATTATGGGAGTCTCATTATCAGCAACCTAGAAAGTATTGGACAGAGCAAGACGATATTACTAGTTTCCATACATAACCATACTTACAGATAAATGGTCGAGGAACATGTTGAACTGGGTTTCGTCTTTGTCATTCATGTACTGAATCCATGTTGGGAGGAATACGTACATGACACCTAACAGCAACCGCTGCCTCTGATACTAACTTGGCTGACTCTGTAGCATCACATGGCCTTTTTAAACCTGCCTCAAAATGGATCTCCATTGTTCCTCCTCTAGATTTAGTTAACCTATCGAGCATTATCCCTGATGTTTGTTTCCTCTTGTGCCTAGGTGCTAGTCCAACAACAAACATAGGAAGTGTTAGTGTACATCAAACTGTGAGACTACATATAAAGAAGCATGCAACTGTAACTTGACTCCAGCAACTACCTTCTTGCTGTTGAAGCTCACAAGGTTCATCTGATATTGCCAACTCGTCTTGTGTCAAGAGTGCTTGGGAAGTAGTGCCAGGTGGCAAGGGAGCTTGGGAACGTGCTGCTAGCTCAGTTGACGCACGAGTACGTCATGCAACTGGTAGTACTGTGGTAGGTGTTGCAAGAACTAGGGTTGTCTCTGCTTATTTGGTGGCAGCTATTTGTTTCTTTTTGTCTTTTTTTGCAACTCGTGTAGCATGGGATGCCGTGTTTGTAGAATTTTCTGCTGGACTTTGACCTTCTATTGCACCATCAGTACCAGCAGAATATGCAGGATTCATCCGCTTCTCATTCCCTGCCATTCTGTGTTTCTTCCTCTTTCTCTGTGCCATGTTAAGTCAAGCCGACAAGAAAAACGAATAACAATTTAGTTCTTCAGAACAAATTGATACGTGATGCAGACGAATTGAACTTTGATGTTAGACAACCACATAATAGGAGGATGTAATATGTATGAAAAACATGATGGAAGAGATAACCAGAACTATGATGTGTAAACTAAGAAGAAGACATTTCACCAAATTAGAAGCAATGCAATGGAAGGTAGACACCATATGAAAGATGCTACAAATATCGCTCTGCCAAGTTAACAGTGTCTCATCATAAATGGCGTTTAAACAAATGTGAAGCAGTACAAGAAATAAATCTCTCCCTAATAATAAAGCACGGATTGAGTCTCCGGGTTCACTGTCGCGGAGTTTTTACACAAATGTCCCTGTGCTTTTTAGGAACTAACCCGCCGTCCAAGTCAAACCGGTATGAAGGGAAAAAAGAAAACGCAGCCACGCTATCCCTCGAGCGGTCCGCCCCGCCTACCTCACCCCGCACGCCGCCGGCCTCCTCCGATCCCCTTTATCCTCCCCACGCACGATCCCCTTCATCCTCCCACGCACAAGCGAGCGCGCCGCTGCCTTCCTCGCCGAGTCCACGGCCAAATTCCACGCCGGGAGCAGCGGTATCCATCTCTCCAGCTCCTCCCTCTCCCTCGATCTTCGACCTCCCCGGTAGCCTTCTTCCCGTCCCAAGTCCAGGAGATGCATGGGGACGGCAGCGGCGGCGACGCATCTCGCGCACGCGGACCACGCCACTCGACGCACCAAGGCCAGATCGCGGCTTTCTGGGCAGATTCATGGCATCCGCAGCAGGGAGAGAAGAAGGGGTGGCCTAGGAAGGAGCTCACCGGAGCCAGGCATAGAGACGGAGGGTTCCGGCGCGGCAGCGCAAAGTCCTTGCAGGTGGGGGCTCGCCTCCATGGCTGGCAGGAAGACCTCCAAAGCCATAGCGGGGCAGATCAGCGAGTCGATGTTGCTGCCCACGCGGTGACGGATCCTCTTCGTGCTTCAGCAATTGGTCATGCTCCTGCTCGGCGGATCCTCTCTATGCTCAACCGTTGGTGCTGCTCATGCTCTTTCGCAGGCCCGGACCTAGCGCGAGGCCGCCATACGGCACTCGCAGTAGGCGGGACGGGAGTACCAGCTCATCTCCACCACGCACAGTGAGATCTCTTCATGCCGTACTGGTGGCCACACACCCTTTCCTCGTCCAACAAGCCTAGGTGAGAGAGATTCACCTCAAAGAAAAATCAAAGGAGGAATGGAAAAGACATTTGTCAGTACCTTGTGGTCTTTCTATGCATCACTCGCCTGCTGTATTCATCCGAGTGGATGGCCTACTCGTGTAGTGCTTGTGCAGCAGGTCTGTGGCATGGTTTGTACCCCTGGCGGCCATCGCCGCTCCGTAACTATTCTTTTTATTCTTCGGCCTTTCATCATGCATAGCCTAGTTTGTGTTTTTATCAACAAAAGATACATCAATGTAGTTTCTGCAACGCCAGTTCGCTCGAAGAATAGTAGACAAAAACAAAATGTGAAGTAATAAATCTAAAATTCAATGGGGAGAACAGGCGTTCAACTGTGGGGCAACAAAGAAGGCTAGGTTCATCTTTGAATTGAAGCCTGCCTCACCATGTTCAGTGTCCTATCTATCTGTAGGCTTCTGAATCTGAAGAATTCTGAACCATCCGCCCACCCATCCGTCGGGATGGTGACTCAACAACGAACAGTCCTTCACGTATATGCTATCCTCATCCTGAAAAATATATTTGGTGTATAGAATTCAGTCTTGTCCTTGAATACATTTTCATGATTCACTAACTGCAGTAGTGAGTAAAAATATATAGAAGTACGTGACAATTTTTGTAAATTTTTATGTCCGCCGTGCGCCCCGATGATTCCACCGGTATCAACCCTCCCCTGCCCTGCCGCAGACCGCGGTATCAGCGGTCTCCTTGGAGTCCTGAAGCAGCTCGAGGGCATCGTCCTTGTGCGCCTCCTCAAGGCTTGATGCTTTCTATAGGAAAAATGGTTCCTTTCTTTGAGATAAGGAAAATTACTTCCCTTTCTACAGGAAAAGATGGTTCTGTTAGATAAATGTCTTCCCAAGCTAAAGGCCCATGGCTCTGAAGTACTAATATTCTGTGAGATACTGATTCTCTCTGTTACTCATGCACCTAGCTTGGTTGCTTCAGAAAGCATCATGACTATGATAAAAATATGATAGCAATATGAGTTATAGAAATTCTGCTTTTGAGGTGATTTTGTGTCCATGCTCACATTCTATCTTGAGTTTTGTGACCCATCTTATACGGTTATCCCGTATTTTCTTATGTATGCCTGCCATTTCAGTATTTTATCACAGTTGTGTATCCTGCAGATGACCCATCTTTTACACATCTTGGGAGATTATCAAACATACAGAGGGTATTAGTATTGCTAGATTGATCGCAAAACTGGTGGCGGTGATCGTGATCCTTTTATTTAAGCTTTCAACAAGCCAGAGAGTGAAAAGTTCATCTTCTTGCTTTCAACTAGGGAAAGTGGTGGGATCAATCTCTCCACCGTTAATATTGCAGTTCTTTGTGATAGTGACTGGTATAGTCTTCTCAAATAGTATTTTCTTTATGGAATGCACTACCAAGTGATGCTACATCCGCACGATACTCGCAGTTCGAAATGTCATGCCACCATCATCTGCACATGCTTTCAGATGTACGGTAGACACAACAACGAGATGGTCAGACGTTAAACTGCCAGCACATCCATGCGATAGTTCCCTTTTATTATTGTTACCATGGTGTTTGGGGTTGAATTCTTCTGTTTCTTAGGAACACTCGAGTGGGTTTGCAAGGTGAAGACCGTGCATATAGAACTTGTAACAAAAAAGTTCATGTCTTTCCATTTTTGCACCGAGGTTCTTAATTTCTATTTGGAAATAGAAGGGTAGCGGTATGTTTTACTTGTGCCATACAGAAAATGTTCCATTGTAGTATTACTATTGAGGCAAAAGTAATCGAGAGAGCATATAAGAAGCTTGACTTAGATGCTTTGGTCATTCAACAACATTGATTGCCAG
Organism: Triticum urartu; assembly: GCF_003073215.2. NCBI lineage: Eukaryota > Viridiplantae > Streptophyta > Magnoliopsida > Poales > Poaceae > Triticum > Triticum urartu. The sequence continues at coordinate 629,364,543 of NC_053023.1, forward strand.
AACATAAAAGTTGCTTTTGTTTCTTCTCACTGCATGTAATGTAATTATTTTTTATGTTAAAGTGGAAAAAGTATTAATGTGCTTTTGTTGTTGTGTTCTTTATTAGCTGCCAATAAGAATGAGCTGATGGTGAGATTTGTTGCTGAAATGGTATCCAGTTCTAAGGAGAAGATATTGACCACATTATTGCTAGACGAGAAGAGACAACATCACAACTTGATGGGAAAAAAGTGCTCACATTAGTTTTCCTGCTTTAAGATTTGGCTGTTGTAGAAGTTATATTCTGTCACGCAAACATAATTTTTATTTTCTTAGATGAAAGTAAGATTGGCCATATATATATATTACCCACATGTTACATTTGGGTGGTTGTGGCGCATGGATATCACAATGCTGTCTGTTGCTACTTCGTTTGTGCCATCCGTTTGGATTATTGGATGCTTAAAACATCTAGCTTAGGCTCAGCAGTGCAGTAACCATATGTTGATCAATCAGCTCCTGCTGTGTTAAGTGCACACATGAATTGTTTGCTTTTGGTACAAGATGCGTGAGTCTGATGCTTATTTTTCTGTTCCTTTTCTAATATAGGTCTGCACAAACTTTGTGCGAAATTGTGAAGTCATGGCATCATTAAACTTGAACAAGCCACGCGGAGCCTTGCCATGCCTCTGCATGAATGCAGAGATGGAGGAGGGAGAGTCCGAAGAAGCTAGAGAATATTATGATGTGTTGTAGCCGTCCTCGTGTGATAAAGATAAGATCAAAGTAAACAGGGGGAAAGAAGAGAGGAAAAGAAGGCGAGTTGTTCGCTCCAAATTGCTACATGACAATCTTCCTGTCTTTGATTTGATCGATATTCGACTATACAAAATAAATCTGAATGTTCCCAGTTATTAATATTCTTATGAGGTGTCTCTGAGTTGGGAGCACGTAGTATTCAACTAGAACAACAATTCAATTCTCGCAAGAAGATTTTTAAGAGAATTTTAGCAATTACGAAAGGACCTATGACATCAGCAGCAAACATGTGAAGTTTGCACATATTTGTGAGAACATGGCATAAGTGAGAGATGGACAAACATGCAAAATAAATGTTGGAATCTACTCGATGTTAATATAAATTAGTGAAAGCTTTATTAACATTCCTGTCCCCAATAGAAAAGAAATCACTTCTATGGATGTCAATTAATTTTTTGAACTGTGATACTTGAATTTATCCCTTTATCTCTGGTTAATCTTTAGCACTGAATTAAATCAATTTAAGAGTTATAAATGATATTTTTGTTCAGAATCTACCATGTAAAAAAATTGCCTTGATTGTCAAAAATTATAATGTGAACTTTTTGTTGTTCACCCGTTGCAACGCACGGGCACTTTTGCTAGTCATATGCAAGATGCAAACAACATCACACTACCATGTTAGAGGTCTCTCGTCATTAGTGCCATTGCATATTCACAGCATTGCATATTCACAGCATTGCATATTCACAGCTTATGATGTGTAAACTAAGGAGAAGGCATTTCAACAAATTAGACGCAATGAAAGCTAGACACCATATGAAAGATGCAACGAATATCACTCTACCAAGTTAAAATTGTCTCGTCATAAGTGCCATTTCAACAAATTAGTAATACAAGCTAGAAAAGAATGTGAGATGTAACCTATATCACACTCCGAAGTCAAACGTGTCTTATGATAAGTGATTGTTGCAGGTTACACAACAGTAGTAATTTGGTGTAAGAACATGGTGTGATAGACAGATATTGTATGTTCTAGAGACAGGAACACATGTCTTATTCAAGTATAATGTGTAAAGTAAGCAGATTGAATTCAACAAAAATAGAAGCAATACAAGCTAGACATCACACATAACATGCAACCACATATAACAGTGCCAAGTTAGAGGGAGCACCGGTGATGCTGCACTAGGGGAGACGTGCTCATCATAAACACAGCTTTGTTGAGTGTCTATGCATGTGTTGTCTTGGAAATCATCTTGGGGGTGTGGAGGAGTAGAAACTGTAGAGGCCCTCCGTTCGGAAGGAGCACCTTTATCCGCTGCCTTGCTAACTTCCTTCCGCTTTATTGATTTTGAATTGTCAAGTAAAACCGACAAGAAAAAACAATAAAATTCTCTCTTCAGAACTCATTCATGCATGATACTGACAACCACTACTTTGATGTAAGGCAAACACATGATACCAGGATGGAATATGTACGAAAAACGGGACGGCATGGCATGTTCAGAACTATTTGTGTAAACTAAGCAGAAACCATTCCAGCAAATAAGAAGCAATGCAAGCTAGACACCACATGAAAGATGCAACCAATATGACTCTGCCAAGTTAAAAGTGTCCCATCATAAATGGGATTTCAACAAATTAGAAGCAGCGCATGCTATAAATCATATGAAAGATGCAACTAATATCGCACTGCATATAATAAAGGTGTCTCGTCATGTTGATTGATGCGAGATACAAAAAAACAATAGTTTTATGTAAGGACATGCTTAATAGACAGATGTACTATGTACTAAATACAAGAAGGCATGTCACATTAACAGGTATAATGTATAAGCTAAGCAGACTAGCACATGCAGTTTAACCTGATTGGAAGAATTACAATGTAGACACCATATGCAACATGCAACCACATATCATGCTGCCAAGTTAGAGCAAGCACCTGCGATGCTAGTGTAGGGGAAATGTTGTAATCAACTACAGAGCTACGTTCACTATCTTGATCTAGCATTTCTGTTTCTTGAGAATCATGTCGGGAGGTTGACACTGCATTCTTTAAATGAGTAGTCCCCTTGCCTGCCTGCCTCGTCATAAGTGATTGATGAGGGATACACAAGAACATTAGTTTGATGTAAGAACATGGTTAATACACAGATGTACTAGTATGTACCAAAAACAAAAAGGCATGTCATATTCAAAGGTATAATGTGTAAGCTAAGCAGATGCAATTTAACCAAATTGGAAGCAATACAAGCTAGACATCCGGCTGGAGTGGTGAGCATGATCATCTAGGACCTGAGAGCCTAGTGGGAGGCGGGCTGCATCGCCACCATCGTATCTTTTTAGTTGGCTTCCAGGTGATGCCTATCTTTGTTGGGCTTGTCACTGGCTCAGCCAGTGCCCTGACTAGCTATTTGTCTTCTCCTGCTCACGGGATGGTGGTTCATGTAAAAAAATATCTTTCCTTATCTTACCGACTTCGGCCTTTCGAATACAAGCTAGACACCATATGGAACATGCAACCACATATGACACCACGAAGTTAAAGCAAGCACCTAGGATGGTGGTTCATTGGAAGCGAGGTCATCAACTCCAGAGCTACGTTCCCCGTCTCCATCTGCTAACACTACACCCTTTAAAGCGTTGAAACGTGTCTTGCCTAGCCGCACACCAAACTGAGCGACTTCTCTCTTTTCTTTTTGGCTTCTCTCATGGCAGCAGAGTCTAAAATACCCTTGCATAAAAACACAACAGTGAGTGTAAGGGTGAAGTGTGTGCAGAACTAGTGCACTGTAAAAGTAGCAGATAGCAGGTGTCTGAAAAATAAATGACAGGAGACATATGATAGCTCTACAACATTGCATGGCAAACAAAATTAGATTCTACTCTGTATGATTTTGTAATATATGAGCACAGGAAATGCAGGTACTCCTCCAGCACACCACCACATGTGGCCATATCTAAGATAACAGTCGACTGAAAATAAATAGGTCAGTCGATTTTTTTAATGAATCGTCCGATCTATAAGGAACGGGCAGATGGCCTTCGTCTACCTCCCGCCAGTCACTGTGGACGATCTTTCTCGAACCGCCAGTGACCACCGGCCCAGACCCCTGCCTCCGCCGCCCCGCCCTCCCATCGACCTCACACCACCGCCGTGCTTGGCAGCGCCCCCAGGACATCCCTTTAATCCCGGCCGACCTCCAGATCGGGCGCCAGTAACTATAGGCCGCACACGCCCCTAAGATAAACACCAAGGCGCTGCTTCCCCGGCGTAATAGGCGTACTAGCGTCTGTTACACCGGGGAATGCTTCCGTTAATTGGGAATCAAGTGGCTAGAAATTGAAATTCAGGGGGGCAACGGACCTCTAGCTAAGGTGAAATAGTATATGAGGAGAAACCTTGTGCATCGTGAGTTACTAGGAACATCTAGTATCAAGAAGAAGCGGTCAACTAGTGTCTTCTGTGGGATGAATACCGTGCAAGCAGAGACGTAAGATTTGCACGAATAAGGGAAGAGGAGTACCTTTTTCGGTTGCCGGTATGGTCACCTCCACAAGTCGCGCCGATTTTCTTCATTTTACCGGGGAAACCGATGTTCTGGAGGGTGCAGGCTTGGACGAACCCATGGCCAAATTGTTGACTGTGTTGCCGTGGCCGTATGTCGGCGGAGGGGAAGCAGATCCGAGGCGGCGAAGGACGGCATAGCAGGAACAGCTCCGGTGCGGTGGGGGTGGCAAAGTTGGAGCGGCAGCGGTGAGGCGCAGGACGGCATGGTTGAACTGGCTCGGGTACGGACGGCTCGGCCTCGGCTTCAACTACTAGCCGTGGAGGGCGTTGCGGTTGAGGTTGCGGTGGACGACGACGTCGGGGTATCGGCTCCGGGTGATGGAGGGCGGCGGTTGATGGGTGGGATGGGGTGGAGGACGGAGGACACTGGGGTTTCGCGACTGGTGGAGAGGTAGTTTTGGCGCCCACGGAGTATGAATGGGGAATCGGATGGGTGAGGGGAACCATGTTTCGGTCTGGGACGCGCTTGTTTTTGGCTTTTTTAACAGAAGATGGGACGCGCTTGTTTGAAATTTGCGGAAAGTACAAACTTTGCCCCCCTCTTAAATTTCGGACCTACTGCGGGTCGGGGGTAGGATGGTAATCCCAGGTGTCCCAAATAGTGCGGGAGCGATTTCGGCCGCGCGCATGTGTGCTTAGGCGGCCATTGTGTATGAATGTTTTTCGGATGCGGTTGCGTGGCATCTAGATGAAGCTACAAACCTACGCCGGTTTAGACCTTTGGATGTCGGGCCGGTAGGTTTCACGGGTCGCAGTTATTAGAAAAGTAATTTCCTTGTACTACCAAACATTGGTCTCACGCGGTTTCGGGCGAGTAGAGGCTCTTTTGGCGCTTCGTTCGAAATTTTGAAACACAAGCATTCACGTTTAGAGTACTCTTGAACTATGAGGATTGACCTAAATATACAACGTTATATTTGACCTTGTATGTTTGAAAACCTCATTAAATTATCCGCTTCTTTTTGAAATTTTGACACTTGAAAATCCTATAACTACGATTATTTTGGAATGGAGGAGCTAAATTTGAATCTATTTTGTACACGACTACATATGTTATTATGTACAAAATCAGAGCAAAGATTGGTGCCCCCATAATTTAGGTATGGTTTACAAATGCCATGATATCAAATTCAAATAATTGAATGGACTTCATGTTGAATTCGATTTTTTTAAACCACCTTAAGTTGAATTAAAATGTATGCTAGTTCATAGGTAGTAGCTATTTATAATGTCCATTGTGTAACTTTCGTATGTATAGTGTGCTTTACACACACAACATGAACTATACTCACGTTTATATTCGATTGCTAAAGTGATGCACTGTCTGGAGTTCAAAATACTAACTATGTGGATCAATTGTGTCGAATAATAACATACACATGCTCAAATTCAATAGAATCTAGATGTTTGATGGATCAATGACCGCTCCTTACGCGAATTGCAAATATCATGATCCCATCCTAATATTTGGATACAATTTATATCTTTAATCAATGTGTAGAGCAGTCTTTTACGTGTAGTTTCACTCTCCATCGGTGGTCTCTCACACATGCTCACACACTCTCTCCCGAGGTGTCTTTCTCGCACACATGCTCTAGATATAACCCTCCCTCCCTCTCGTAACCATTTACAACTGTTTTCACTAACCTTTATCACAAGCACTCTTCCTCTCGCAAACATACACACGCACAATCCTCATCGACCCTTTCTATATACATGGACCTGCCTACGTGTCTCATGTACGCACATTATCTTTATGCCTGTCTCTCACGCATTGTCTCACACCTCTCTTCCTAATCGACGAGTATGATTCTAGCAGAGCATTCTGTAGGATGCCCCTTAAAGTTAGGTTGGATGAATAGTAATATCAGAGATAAAGGGGTTACCTTAGTCCGAGAACCTTGGGTTACAAATCCTAGTCGGCTTTGTCAGTGGACACAGAGTCCTTCATAATTCTCCTATCTTTGTCTTGTACGACTAGTCATCCATTGGTCTTCCTAAATGCGTCACGGGCCGACCAATGTGGCACAGGACGGAACCGAACGAAGGGCCTCACCTCGACCAACCGGACCTCACGCGGTGACACACCCTCTGCCCCCACGTCTCATTATCTTCTCACACCCACACATACCAACACAAACACCACACACACAGAAAATTTCTCCTGGTGCCTCTATTCCCTCCCCCTTGCATATACACACTCAAGGGAATGGAATCTCTTGTCGTGACGTCATATTCGTCTCTCTCTCTAGACCACTCTCATTTCTCGTGCTATCTCTCCCACGCCCCCCCCCCCGTCGGCCCCTCTATCCATGCCTCTCTCGAATACATAATACACACACATACCTCTCTAGGCCCCGCCAAATGCATCAACTACACATTCACACATGTTACATCACGTACCCCATTGATCTAAAAAGCCCTCTCTTCACGTTTATTTCGCATACAACATTCCTTTTGAATAAAGTGTGGCCAAAAAATTATTTTAGAGTTTCTACATATATACAACATTAGAAAGTTATATGGAGGTGTACGAACGCTAATTTGCATTGCATGGTGCCCACAATGATATTTATTCCACACTGTGAATTTGTATATTTTTATACTATATACAAAGTTAGTCAAAATAAAGAGAAACGAAGAGCATCTCTCTCTCTCTCCATCGCATACCCCCTGTATGCCCCTTTCACGTATCCACACAAAACTATCTCCGGGTCCTCTAAAAGTAAGCCCCCAGAAAATTCACGCATGTTTCATCTTTCTCTCGCGATATATGCAATGACGATCATTGTATTTGAAGCGAAAGCACAATACGTACATTGGACTTCAGAATCCACTCATTACGGTCACCATTTATGTTTAGTGGTTATTATGCAGTCACGGGCTCACCGTACAACTCTGTATTTGCTCATGACATGACTAGTTGACCAGTTAAACGCTCTACGTGGCACCTCTAGTGTTGCATCACATTATCTCACTACCATCGTGCCCACCTGTCGACTTGTATCTACTCTACATCTACACTCTTATAAAATACATAAAATACACTCTTATAAAAAACAGAGTTGGTGATGATGGTGTGCCTGCCATCCAGCAATATAGGCCGTCCGATTTATATCTGACGGATAGGAAAGAAACTATGGCAATTTTGCAAAAAGGTACCCACACACCTCTCCACATTTGCAAATAAGGCCTTCCATCGTTCATCCTTTTCTCTCACAAGATAAACAAGTCATACAATTCATCTTGATGTTACATGCAACGCACGGGCATCTTGCTAGTAAGAATGAAAACAAACGACAAAAAAATATTTGGACGGTGACTCGAAGTCATGACCGCGGGCACAACCGACAAGGTGGCCTTGTATTGGTATGTTGAGCCGTCTGTTTTAACACACAGGAGCTGGTGTGGTGATTATACACACACGCACGCATGCACACGAACTGCATCCACGCAACACTCACACAAACACATGCACCCGCGCACGCACGCAACACTCACACGTACGCACGCAGCCACGCACACACGCAACACTCACACGCACGCAAGCAACACTCACACGCACACACGCACGCATGCATGCACACACCAGTACACCACACGACCAACACACACTCTCACGCTCAAGTGCTCAACCTACACGTGCATGCGCACACATCAGGCCCTGACAGACACATACACAACCAGGTGATTCCCGCGCACGGGTTGGAGCCTTGTCGCGCCTGCATAAATTTGTGTTTATCTGACCTTTTGCCTATGCAAACTGACAGGTGGGACCCACAACGAACATGGTCAATTTAACTAGTCAACATGGCGCCACGCAGACTATTTGGCCGGTCAACAGAGTGCAATCCATTGATGAGCTATGAGCAAGTGACCGTATAATCACCGCAAAACGTATATAGTGACCGTAATAAGCTTATTCTGAAGTTTGGTGACCGTATTATGCTTTTCTCTCTGTAGGCCATCCAAAACTACATCTCTACACATTCTCACATGTTACATCTAACAACTATGCAATACAGCACTACTACTACACTCTAACACAATAAATCATATGTGTTTTTAGTTTTACTAGATATCATATTGTTACTTATAATTATTCAGTTTGCATACATTAAAATTGCCTTTGAAATGTATGGCCAGTATCATCTACCGCGCGGGAAAATCCCGCCCTTTCCTGTTTAATCGTGTTTGTATCGATGGATCGTGCGAAACAGCAAAACTATAGTACTATACAGTACAAGTGACAGTTCACTAGGGCGTCGTGCCGTCTACTCCTCCGTCGTAAGAGTGGAGCGCTCGCTTTCATAAATCTTCTAGTCCCTTTTGTCGACATGTGGGACATCAAGCTACCGGGTCCACGTGCCATACCGGAATACAGTGCAGAGCAGCCGGGGTGAAGCACCCCAGTCATGGCGCCGGTGTAGTAAGGAGCAATGAGGCGTCAAATCACAAAGCTGCACCTTTCCCACAGTTAAGTTGGAGGGACGAAGCAACCATCATTTCACTCGTTGCTGAATCCGCTTCTCCCTCATCTTCTTCAACTTAACCACATGTTGCTTCTGCCGTTGTTCTGCCTCATGTGGGACGCGGATCGGCATGGTAAAGCACTGACACGTGGGACCGCATGTTAGCAAACTGCCAGGACAACGTCCTCCGAAAATAAGAAGCCTAATCCTAGACTTACAAAGGGCTACGTAGCTGCTACATATACTTTCCATCTAATCTATATATGTCCCCCCTGATTTTCAGGTGGGGTGGGCCTAATCCTCTCCTTTAATCCAATCAAATAGTCCCACATCACATCAGTTCGTAACTTTACGTAAACCATTACGTGGATGTAGCATTGCTCAAATAAGAAACCTCCCCCGCCATCCGCGCGGCAAAATCACCTCCTTTTTACTAATCTCGATTCTATAATTTTTTAGATCAATATAATTGAGATTTGTATAGATAGCACATAGGAGCAAAACCAAGTGGTACGGTTAAGGGCATCCACAATGTGTAGCCAAATGTGAAAATAGCTTTTGGCATCGTGGGAACCATTGTGGACGGTGTTGCCAAAGCCAAAAAGATGGAACCGAAGCTCCCTGATTGATTGATTGATTGAAGGAATAGAAAAATGCAACGTCTCTCCTCTTTCTCCCATGCTTAGACGCATGTAGTACAGTATAGAGCACATAGTCTACTCCCCTGTCCCTTCTATCACAAATCACAAAGCAGTGAGGCGTCAAATCACAAAAGCACGGACGAAGCAACCATTATTTCACTCTTCGGTGACTCCGCTCCTCCATCGTCTTCTTCGAGAAGCCATCTCACTGCATTAGTTACTCCTAGTAGTACTAGTAAAGGACTTCCTGGATGCAAATAAGGCGGTTGTCTCGGCTTGCTGGCGGCACTTGCGAACGACTTACCCTGGTCTCCCTCAATGGTGTTCTCTGTCGAACGCACTTCGCCAAACCACCAAAAAAATAAAAATATCGTCGACGTCACCGCAATGGGGCAGGAAGTCAAATATAGTTACTACCTCCATTTTTTTGTACACAAGGCCAGTATATCAAAATTATAATTTGCAAAGGGCCACTAACACTAATCAAGGCAAAATTGATGGGGTTAGCAACCAAGGACATTAATATCCCCTGCATGCATGCGGAAGTGAGAAGGTTGGTTTGCATGGCGCTGCATTAATCAAGCGATGAGGAGTGAGATGGTTAGCTCTTTGGTCTTTGGAGAAAAAAATACGCATTAATTGACACGTGAAACGAGGATTTGTATTGATTAAATCCCGCGAAGGAAAACCCAGCCTTTCTTTTTTAACACTAGTACTCCTAGTACGTACGTACTTATCCTGTTTCGGTCTAGGCCTTGAATTGCCAAACTTCGCCACACATTTTTGCCAAGCTTACCTAAAGTTTTCAAAATGAGAAGGAGGTACACTTGCGCACGGCTACCGCGGTTGCACCGCACCCTCACACGGTCGCTCCTGCATGCCACGGTCGCACCGCACCCTCACACAGTCGCTCCTGCACGCCGCAAACCCAACCAAGGGAACGCACCCTCACTGACACGTGTTGTCGCATGTGAACACACCAAACTCAGCCATCCTATCACTGACACATAATTTTCATTCATAGAGTATGTTTATCCAACCGCATGTTGGGGAGTATCCGTACGGCCCATGCGGTGGTCTATTGGGCAAGAAGAAGGGGTGAGGAAGAAGGAAAGAAGGGTTAGGAGACGTAGGATATTCATCCAACCGCCTGAAATGGTAGACTGACCCAAGTCAGGCAACTTGCATAACAAATATATGTTTTTACACAGCAAAAGATCCATAAAAACAACAACATAAAGAAAAACTATCACTGCTCGCGGAAAGAGACGACCTCATCGTCTTTGGCCGCTGGCGCGAACCAGCCGTCGCTGCCGACGTGTGTCTCCGCACCGTGGTTGTCCTCGGCCTCCAGCTACTCGTTCAAGCGAAGCGTGCGGGCGCTCTGCACGGATGAGATCACAGCCCGGTTCAAGTCGAGGACGTCCGGTTCCGCCTGCAGGAGGGCCTCGATGGCAGCGGCATCCACGCGCTCCGCGTCGAGTCGAGCCTCCTCCGCCCGGTTCAAGTCCAGGACGTCCGGTTCTGCCTGCAGGAGGGCGTCAATGAGAGCGGCATCTGCACGCTCTGCGTCGATTCGAGCCTCTGCCGCCCGGTTCAAGTCCAGGACGTCCGGTTCCGCCTGCAGGAGGGCCTCGTTGGCAGCAGCATCCGCACGCTCTGCCTTAAGTTGAGCCTTCGCCGCCCGGTTCACATCCACGACATCTGGTTCCGCCTGTAGGAGAGCCTCGATGGCAACGGCATGCGCGCGCTCCGTGTCGAGTTGAGCCTCTGCCTCCCGGTCCTCCTTTAGTATCGCCATGTTGAACCGCTGGTCCGCCTGCACCATGGGGGACTCGGAGGCCGGCACGAAGTCGACGTCCATCGTCTCATACCCATCGGGGGCCTTCTGCACCGCGACCTCCACCATGAACATTTGATCGGCTTCCTCCTCCTCGTAGCTTGGCTCCAGAGAACTCGGGGATTAGCCCGCCGCAAAACGAGCTTGGGAACGGAGGTCTGTGGCGCCAACCGCCGTCGCGATTTCTGCGCGGCGCTCCGGCGTCAGCATCTTGTAGTAAGTGATCTTGCGGCACACCATGGCTTTCCGGCGAACTAGGGGACGCTTGATGCGGGCTAGGGGATCGAAAGGTGGGGGAATGGGCTGGAGATTTGGTGTGGTTTTAGGGCAATGGCTGGCGTAGGCCGAGCAGCGAAGGTTCTGGTGTGAATAGTGGTTCCGGTGACGACCGGTCAATCTGTTTTGACTGTACATCGCTCTTGTCGCGTTCGCGTTGCAGCCCGGCACGCTGGACCCTCCACGTCGCTCACCGAATGGAACGCGCTTCGTCTTGCGTTTTCGCTCACTTGTGGGACTGCAGTTGAGAGCAAACCGACGTCCCTCCCCCTCCCCCACCCGCGTCATTTATTATACCACCACTCCCTCCATTTTATGCGGAGTAAATAAAACAGAGGGAGTATACTACGGATGAGGATCCCCTGACGTGGCCGAACCCATTGAGTAACTGACATGCGGGGCCTAGCAAGAATGGGGTCCGCCAGTAAGTGACCGAAAGGGAGGGTAAGGCAGGGATACCTACGTCAGAGGATCCAATTCCACTATACTACTTTGAACAAATGTTAGAGTAATAATATATGACATGCAACTTACACAAATGTTAGAGTAATAATATATGACATGCAACTTACACAAAGCATACAGGGTCTAATGCGTTTTTCGAGGCTAACTTTGACCAAATGTTAGAGTAATAATATATGACATGCAACTTACACAAAGCATATGGTCAAATTCATATGTGAAAGGAGTTTCCAATGATATAATTTTTGCATTATACATCTCATGTACTATTAATCTTGTCAATAGTCAAATTGGAAACCATCTCGAGTACAAATCTAGGAGTACGTACGAATCTAACAATATTGATTGGCCATTGTTGAATGTTGATACCTTTTTGATCAAAGTAGATATACTTTGACTACACATAAAACTTATATGTAAACTAGAAAGGATAGGAGGGAGTATATTGTACGTTCAAAAACGAAACAAACATTGAATACCTTTTGTATATGATTTGCGGATGCTATGATCACCGGTTCAAAATTTTGAATCCGCCTTAGGTATCACGTGCCCCCACTCGTTCCCTCTCGATTTCATCTAGGGGTCCGGAGATCTATTGAAAGAGGACTAGGGTGGGTACATGCGAATGATACTCGGCGGAATGTTCAAATGAGGCATGCGGGAGGATGGACTCGACTGGAGGGCGACATGATCGATGGAGAAGAGGGTTGGAGAGGAATGAGAAATAAGCAAACGCCACATGATTATACTTGAACAGCTCAAATAAACAATAAGTTGTCTCGCTTGGCCTACATAGTGAAAGGCCTAATGCGCAACGCGGAGCACTGACGCTCGAATATGGCCGGGAAAACAGGGAAACAGACATGTGGGGCACACCCGTCGGGACGACGTAGCGCAGACTAGTCCAATGGAGGAGCTGGCCCACGACCTCCTTGCCACCGACAATCGTTCATGTGGGTCGTTGGGGCCAACAACTGGGCACAGCTCCAGCACCACCTCTGGACACGGCGACCGCGGTGAGTGACACGCTCATATCATCGCTAGACACGGTCGGTTTCAGTTTGCCGAGGGTGGCGTTAGTGTTGTGGCACGACCAACGGTATGTTTGGTTTATGCCCAAGGTTGCCCCATCAAAGCATTGGGTAGCCAAAATTTTGGTTGAGGTATTGGTTGCCCATGACTTGGCCGACATTGGCAAGAAAAATGAACTTGAGTTGGCTAGAGTTCATTAGCATGCCAAAGAAATGGCAACCATCCAAACAAAGACCAATCTTTGGGTCATGACCAAAATTTTGGTTGAGGTATTGGCTGCCCATGATTTGGCCGACATTGGCAAGAAAAATGAACTAGAGTTGGCTAGAGTTCATTGGCATGCCAAAAAATGGCAACCATCCAAACAAAGAACAATCTTTTGGTCATGACCAAAATTTTGGCAAGGTGCACTTTGGCCACAATCCAAACACACCCCAACACCCAGCTCGTCGAGGATGCACGGGGCGCCGCGACGCATCTGCGGAGTGGTGTAGTGCGGCCAATGCATCCTCTGGACCTGAGACCATGCCGGGTTGTCTTGCTTTTTCAATGACATGTGGGGATCGCATGTGAGCAAAGGGCATCTCCAACATTGCCACGATCGCAGCTGACTACCCTGGCACACCAAAACCCTCGTCCCTCGTGCCGTCGCGCAGTGCGTTCCCAGCCGGCGTCAGCTGCCCGCATTCATGCCGTCCGTTCGTATGTCGTCATTAAGAGGCTCGGTGCCCGCGGAACCAACTCCGGCGACTTAATGACGCACCCGGACGCTTGGCCTCACCGAAATGCGCTACTTAAAGCGGCAACGCCCAGCTAACCTCCACACCATAGCGCATCATCCTCCTACCTGGAACCACATCCGCCATGACCGCAAGCGCGAATGCTCTGCGGGAGAGCTTGTCTTCGGGGATGGAGCTCGAGGTCGCCGCCCTCACTCAAGTCGCCGCACAAGCGGTGGCCACGCTGGCGGCCGACGACGGGAGCACCGTCAGCCATGCGTCCTACTTGCCGCCGTCCAACGTCTGGCACCGCCGAGGTCGGGGACTCCTCCGAGGATGAGTAGGGCATGGGAGGCGGCAGGGTATGGTGTGCCAACTGGCCGGTCCATCTCCCGTGTTCTACTTTTCCTCGCGGGAGACCGCACATTCACTTCACGGGTCTTGAACCCCGCCCCCGTACATGAAGATCACAGATGGAGCACGTCGGTCGCCGCCGTAGAATAGGTTTAGGGTCGGGTTTCTTTTGTTTTTTTGTCCTATAAAAGTTCGAAATGTAATGAAAATCTGCCGTGTTTGCATTAATCTCGGCCGGTGTATATGAACTTTCACAATAATATACATCTTGTAGGAGTACTAGCAAGATTCCCATGCGTTGCACGGAAGATCAAGATCTTGTGGGAGAAAAGGATGAACGAGGGAAAGCCTTATCTGCAAATGTGGAGAGGAGTGCGGGTAAATTGTCATAGTTTCCTTCCTATCTGTTAGATATAGATCGGACGACCTATATTGCAGGATCGGACACATCTTTCTACATCTACGGGAACCTATGAAAGGGTTAACGTAAATTGCCTCTCTCTCTCCTCCCTTGATTTTCATGGTGGTGGGCTCCTCCCTCCCCCCAATCTACAATCAACAGCTCACATGTTTCACATTACGTTAATTACGTAACTGGGATTACGTAGGTGTAGCATTACTCATCCTAAAAAACCCAACTAAGCCAACCTCCCAGCATATCGCGCGGGAAAAGACCCGGCCGCGCCGTTTTAGTCGGGATTACCGGATTACTAGTAGTAGTATCGATGGATCGCGCGAAGCAACAGATTTTTTTTGAGGGGGCGAAGCACCTAGTTTAAAAGGAAAAAATGTGGTACACTCACAGCACTCCTGTCGCGGTCGCATTGCACCCCACACACGTTCGGTCCTGCACACGACTCATGCAAACGGAACGCGCTTCGGCTTGCCTCTTCACTAACATGTGGGACTGCACTTGGAGAAACCGACCATGCGCCAAACTCCCCCCGCCCACCGCGCGAAAATCCTCCTCCCGCCACACCCAAAAATTCCCCCAAATCCGATTCAACCGCCCTTCGGCCAACTAGACAATAATATTCCCCAAACCACCCTCCCCTCCTGTCCCCCTCCACTCCATTCGCTCCGCCAAAGCCGCCCTCCCCGCCGCACCGATACGTCGGCGCCACGGTTCGGTGATCCTCTCGCTCCCACAGTACACTCTCGTAGACTGCTGTCCTCTAGCCGCGCCGCCACCTTTGGCTACGTTCTTGTGGAGGCGCACGGCGGTCAGCGTGTGGAGATGCACGGGGTCAGCTTCTCCCACGGTACGTGCATTCTAGACTAAGGCCTCGTTCATATCGGTGTAGCGCTGAATGTTAGCTGATAGACGCTGTTAATCTCACTGTTTGCCGAAGTAGTTTACTGTCAATATGCTCTGCTTAAGAAGCTTCCTTGCCCTGTTCTGCACTCAATCTGCTTAGCTGAGATGGCATGCCAAGGCCGATTAGTTGCTAAAATATCCTGCCATATATTTATTATGACGTAGATTTCCATGGTCTAGTAGCCAATCTGTTAGCTGAAATAGCTCTACACCGTTTTATACTCGATCTTTGTTGCTGCGATGGCCTTCGATAGTTCGATGGCTGTGTGCTCGGCCTCATTGACTACTGAAACAGCCTGCCATAATTTGGCACTCAAATCTGTTTGCTGAATTAGCTTTACATATATTTCGTCACTTAGATCTGCTCGTCCAAATATCTTGCCATAGCTTTAGACATCGACCTAGGTATTTTTTTCTGGACTTCATAAAAAAAGCATATATGTTTTTCCTGTAATATCTAGTAGAAGAACTAATGTGTATGTCTAACAGATGGACAGGACTTGGATAACTTCTGCTTGAAGATTCTCCGCTGCATATGTCGAGGGGGATGAAAACTTCATGAACTTTATCAGAGCTGAGTACGATGGTCCGAAATCAGATGTGCTCTGCCCGTGTAGCAGTTGTGTGAATTTAGTTACAAGACCCCAGTGAACTACGCAAAATCATATACACTTGTATGGGATGTCGGTCACATATACTAGGTGGGTTCATCATGGTGAAGCTGTGAACGTCAATGTTATTGACTACGTGGAAGCAGCAGATCACCATCTTGATCTACCTGATGCTCAGGTGGAAGAGGAGGAGGAGGTGGTGGTAGCAGAGCTAGTGAGTTTGACCAACATTGAAACAATGCTACGAAATGCTCGTGCATTTCGTGAACTTTCACCTGCAGAAGAAAAACGGTGGGGCCGCATGTTGGAACAATGCAACGTTGCTGTCACCCCAGGAAATAAGCTGTCAGTATTCTCAGCTATGGTCACCTTTCTTCAGGTGAAGATATCTGAGCGGATGACCAACAAATCATTCGATGCGATGTTGGCTGCTTTTCGCAAATATTTCCCAGATGCGTCTGAGCTGCCACACACCTACAGTAAAATGAAGAATTTCCTTCGTGTAGTTGGAATTGGATATGATATGATCCATGTTTGTAAGAATAATTGTGTTCTGTTTCGGAAGGATTATGCCAACTTAAGTGAATGCCCGAAATGCAAATCATCAAGATGGAAAGATGGAGATGCTGTGAAGAGGATTCCTTGTAATGTTCTGAGACATTTTCCAATTACACCAAGATTGTAGAGGTTGTTTCATGATGCTGAAACAAGAGAGGATGTACTGTGGCATTCTAGGAACCAGGAGTACAGAGATCAGAATGTAATGAGCCATCCATCTCATGGTAGTGAGTGGAAAAGCTTCAATGATAAACACAAAGAGTTTGTTGCTGACCCGAGAAACATTAGACATGGCTTAGCTTCAGATGGATTTAACCCATTTGGCCACCAGAGCGCCACATATAGCATGTGGCCAGTGCTTGTTATCCCTTACAACATGCCTCCAAATGTCTGCACCAAAGAATCAAACTACATGATGTCCTTGCTCATCCCAGGTCCAAAAAGTCCTGGAAAGGATTTTGATTTGTTCATGGAGCCTCTTGTGGAGGAACTTCAACAGCTATGGAATGGTGTTCTCACTCGAGACCTATATAGCAGCCCACCAGCTGATTTCTTTCTACGTGCTGTTATAATTTGGTGCATCCATGATTATCCGGCTTTGGGCACTATGTCAGGGCGAACGACACATGGTTATAATGCATGTGTTCGCTGTGACAAGAATCCGCTGTCATACACAATACTTAGCAAGATCTGTTACATTGGACACCGCCGTTTCCTTGCCAAGGACAAGCCGCATCCTAGAAAATACCGAAGACATGTGTTCAATGCAAAGCATGAAAACCGTGATGCGCCAAAGAGGCTCACCGCTGATGAGTTGCAAGTGGAATTAGAGAAGGTCAGGCATATTACACCAGGAAACCATCCTAGTAATGGTAGCGGGAAAAGGAAGTGTGGCAGGGTAGAAGAGAGATTATTGTTTACCCGCAGGTCCACTTTGTGGGACTTGGAGTATTGGAAAGATTTGGATCTGCGGCATAAACTTGATGTGATGCACATCGAGAAAAATATATGTGACAGCATTATCGGCACACTTCTTAATATTGAAGGCAAGACGAAAGATACCTTAAAATCTAGGATTGATTTGACACACCTTGGTATCAGAAAGGATTTGCAGGTGCAAGATGAAGGTAAACCACGGGATATGGCACCAGCTGTGTACGTCTTGGACAAGGTAAAAAGAAAAAAAGAATTCTGCGAGGTCATGTCACGTGTGAGATTCCCACATGGATTTGCT
Organism: Triticum urartu; assembly: GCF_003073215.2. NCBI lineage: Eukaryota > Viridiplantae > Streptophyta > Magnoliopsida > Poales > Poaceae > Triticum > Triticum urartu. The sequence continues at coordinate 629,382,372 of NC_053023.1, forward strand.
TCCAACCCTGAAAGGAGGGTCAGTGCAGATGGAAACAAGGTGCAAGCATTGAAAACTCATGACTGCCACGTCCTACTTCAAAGGGTTTTACCTGTTATCCTTAGAGGATTGGGCCGCCCTGACTTATACAGAGCAGTTGCAGAGTTGGGACAATTCTTTAGGGAACTCTGCAGTAGGAATATCAGGATAGATGCTTTGGAGCGTCTTAGAGACAAGATACCAAATATCCTATGCGACCTTGAGAAGATATATCCTCCAGCCTTCTTTGATGTGATGGTGCATTTGGTTGTTCATCTACCTGATGAGGCACTACTTAGAGGTCCAGTACAGTATGGCTGGATGTACCCTATTGAAAGGCGGCTAGGCACTTTCAAGGGCTATGTTAGGAACAGAGCTAGACCCGAGGGTTCCATTGCAGAGGCCTACATTGCTACAGAAGCATTGACATTCTGCTCAAAATACATTGAAACAGCTGATCAGCTTAGCAAAGAGGTGGGTGAAGACAATCCCGGACTCAATGTTTTCGATTATTCTGTTCGAGTTACAGGGAAGAGTCGACAAGAGGACAAACCTAAAGATTTGGACAAAATGGTTTGGTATGTGGTGAATAACTGTCCTGAGATACTACCATATATCAAGTAAGTGTAGTACTGCAGCTTATACATCGTAATCTACTAAACTTGCAGCACATTCTTATATATTTAGATGTTTGATGCGATCACTATGTTGTGCAGCATCTACAAAGAGGAGTTACTGCCGCAAAATCCAAGAAACATTGACAGACTGGTTATGGCAGGATTTGCGAAATGGTTCAAGAACCATGTAAGCTTTTGAAGTGCATTGTCAGTTTTTTTAATATATTGAGTACATAAGATCATCAGCTTGTCTATTTTCTAACCATAGGTTAAGAAGATGCGGGAGGATGGGCAGGCAGTTGATGATGCCCTTTACTCACTAGCAATGGGTCCTGATACTCGGGTAAGACATTATGAATCTTGCGTTGTTAGAGATGTGCGCTACAACACCCTTGCACGAGATGAAGGCAGGAAGACACAAAACAGTGCTATCATGAGCACGGATACGTATGACAAAGAGACAACTGAAATGTATGCTAACATAACAGACATTATTTAGTTGCAGTATATCTCCAGTTTCAAGGATCATTGGTGTGTGGTTCTGTTGTGCTGTCGTTGGTATAACCTGTTTTCCAGGATCGCAAAACCCAGAGTTGATGATTATTTCAAATCCATCAATGTCAACGCGGCGTACCAGACTAACGAGCCTTTTATTTTGGAAAATCAAGCAACACAGATATTTTTCTTGGAAAACACATTTGCACGTAGCGATGACTGGAGAGTATTGCAAAGGTTTGAGCAGAGGAATTCGTTTAATGAAGTTGCACAACAAGATGATGCTTACACTGCTCCTGATGTACAAGATAACACAGATGTTCCTAATATTTTTGAGAACCATCACGTCAATGATGCCGGCGAAAAGATTGCCTGTCGTGCTGTGGACATACAAGAGTTGATCAAGAAGAAGCCAACGTTCGAGGACGTTGAGGACGAAGAAGAAGATGACACCGTGGGGAATTACGATTCAGACGGATACACATGGCAAAGATGTCGACGCTGCTGCTGCGGATGATGATTACATTGCTTTTGTCGTATTTTCCTGTCAGAAGACGTTTTTTATCTACTATGTGAAATTGTGTTTGCTATGACAACTGAAACCTGATGAACATATTGTTTAGTATTTTGCTGTGAGAACATCACTTGTTATGTATGCTGATTTGTGTTTGGTGATTGTATGACAACTAAAACATGATGACATTGTTGTTTAGTTGTACTCATATTTGGCTGTGAAACTTGAATTTGATGACATAGTTTGCTGTTGGACTGCAATTTGCTCGACGTCTTCGAATGAGAACAAAGCTGACCCGACAGGGCCTCTGCTATTTATTTACATGAGCAAAAGGGGATACCCCCTGATTTCCGTTAATAGAAATCATTAGATGTTCACAAGACTACGCCCAGCCTGTTACACAGGTTTCATTCATTACTAGTTGCAGCAAAGTGCTCATGTCGTAGCCACTGAATACATCACGAGTGCTACATACACTGCAAATAAAGAGACAATCATCCTACAGAGCACATCGATTTTGCCCATTATCTTCCCAAGATCTTTCATCTCCTCATTGTTGTCAAGGCCGTTCAGCAGTTGTTGCTTGGCCATGATCAGAGGAACTGCATCTTTAACCTTCTGCTCTACATCTTCCTCTTCTGCCATTCCTTTAGTTACTTGTCCAACACCCCAACTTGCTGGTATTGGGATTCCTCGGCTAACCAAATAATCAGCATAGTTGCATTCCCCCACATCAGCAACTTCCTAGAAATACAAATCACACGAATCTTCCCTTTTCTGCACGAATCAAATTGGTAGATCATCAACCAAACTATTAAAAAATCAGCAACTGAAAGCAACATAACAACACTGAATTACCCCATGATTCGGGCATTTGTAGAAGACTCGGCCAGGGTTGCGGATTGTGGTTGAGACGCGACGGATGACTCTGCGTGATTTGCAGCGGTGGCACCACAACAACGGCAGCGGGTTGCGATGAGCAATCGGCTGCGGTGTGCGTGCCGGCGAGGGTGTGATGAGACCCACAGGCGATGGTATGGGTTGCAACTTGGCGCATATCTGGTTGTTGCCTGCTGAAGAGCAGGTGGACGAGCAGCCAGCGGACATGGTTGCTGCGGTCAGAGCTTCTGATGCTAGACAGAGTAAGTAGAGAAGACGAGAAGCGAACGTTGGATATGTCAGTTTCATTACTTGCAGAGTAGCATAGCACCATATATAGTCATAGTCTAGGTTTGGATTCGAACCAGCTACAGGAGCACGTCTTTCTTTTTTTCTAAAACTCGGCAAGGTCTCTTTACTGGTACACTAGCTTGTTCTATACGCCTTCCCAAGTCTTTGATTTTCTTTCTCTTTTTTTGCGAGGAAGGAAGGAGGACAAAATTGAGAGTTCCTGGGACTCGAACCCAAGACCTCTCGGTTGAAAACTAAGGGTGCTAGTCACTTATGTGGCGAGCGTTCCCTGTGAGGAGGACGGCAGACGAACACATTTTCCTCGCAGTTTTCTTCCTATATATAAAAAAAGTATGCTACTTGGTGTCCGCTTAGTCAACAAACGATTGTGCCAACCTTGACCGTTGGATTGACATTCAATGTCTGTCGCGTTTCTTCAGTCTCTTCTTCCTCGAGCCGCCAAAGCCAAACCAGCACCGGCGGGACCGCCTGCTCCCGCCTCCCACGGCTGGCTGTGATCTGCCCCGGCTCCTGTTCGTTCCCGTCCGAGGCCTCACCATCGTCCTCCGCCTTGGTTCGCTCGCCGCGGCGCCGCCCTCCGGTGTTGTCAACATGGTCAATAACCGAGAGGAATAAGGAGATGACTGTACATGGTGAGGATGACAGTAGGGACCTAGCAGCGCGCGCAGTAATTTTGTTTTTTCGGGACGGAGAAGGGTATCAACTGAGTTGTGCGGGACCCGTGGCCCATCTAGCCCAGGCTTTTATTTCATATGTTTAGCACATGACCAGGCCAGTTTGTTTTTTTCCTTTCTGAAAATTGCTAGCCAGCTATTTTGTTTTTTGCAGAATAACCAACATAGGCCTACTTGCTTTTCTACGCCCTGCTGGGCCGGAAATCTTTCAAGACGAGGAAGGATGCATTTTGCCCAGAAAATGGGCTATAAGTAATAACAAATGGGCTATCTCTCCCTATAATAATAATAATAATAATAATAATAATAATAATAATAATAATAAAGCATGGATTGCCTCCGTGGGTTCACCGTCACAATACGCTTTCTTCATATAAATTTACGTTTTCAGTTTAAATTTAAAGCATATAGGCGAGGTGGTACTAATTCAGGGCCCCTCCACGCCGTCAGCCTTCGCATCTGCGGAGCCACCCTTTTGCTCAAAGGAGTACACCCATGCCACGAAGGCCGGATCGGGCAGCAGGAATTCGAGGAGGACGACAGCACCAGGATCTCAGGGAGGTGAGCTCGAGGGCATGACCCATCTCCTCCATGTCCCCACCCCCGAACTCCAGCGCCCCAACTCCGACACCGCCTGCGAGTCAAATCTCTGCGCTCCGCTGGCGAAAACTCCCCCTGCATCTCGCGCCGCCACGACTAACCATCTGTGCGCTGAACCAACTCGCCGCCGGTAGCGCCCCCCTATCGATGCGACTCCCTCGAGCTCCCTCCTGGTCGTGTCCCTCCAGATAAGCAGCAACATCGTCCTCCTGCCGCTGCAGCGGTGCAACGACATGAGGTGTGGAGGGGAAGGGATATACAGGTGGAGGAGGGCGGTGGCGGCAAAGGCGGGGGAGGTATGGTGCCGTTCTCCATGCTTCTTTGAGTGCTTCTCTCTCAATTCGTTGGTGGCCAAATTCTGTACTGATTAAACTATGTCCTTTTGGGTGTTTGATGAAATGCCCAACCACACCAACAACGCGAATTTAGGCCTACATGATGGGATCAATGGTGTAGCATGGCCTTCAGTGGTCAACCCAGTCCAAATAATTTAGCTATGTGCAATACTATTGCCAATCATCTGTTTAGATGCTTTTCACATCAAAGGGGTGATTTTATACTAATTAGTAATTTTCATATGTGGTTATGATAATGGATAACATAAGAAGACATGTAGTTCAAATCGCCATCAAGCACATCAGTCCTTTGAATGTTAAGCACATCAAATATGTTAAGTTCCTGCATGAGGTCCAAGCAAGCCACTTCATGACAGGAGTCAGGAGGCTACAAGTCCTTAATAATAGAAAAAAATACCAGAAACCTTATGTGTTCTATTTTTTTAGATTAGAATCCTAGACGCTGGTAGTTTATAAAATATTTCCAGAACCTCTGTTCTTTATATATTTGTGAAACTAATTCTGCCATCAATTAGCAGTGACATTTCCAAGCTTTGTTTCCATTCTCAGGTCGATGATACCTGAAATTCTTCGGAGTTCTTTTGAACCGAAAGATCAGGAAATAAGCTTGTGGTGACTTTGTGAGGTTTTCACATTGGACCGTTTGGAACTTCGGATTGGCAGAGAGCTAGAGACCCCGGTGCTCTGAAGGATGTTGAATTTGAGAACATAATTTATTGTTGTTAAGTAATATTTGCTTCTTTCATATGGAAAATTTAGCGTTGTTGGGAGCTCAATGTTGCAGTGGGCCTTGACAGTGCCAAGTTGGGAGCTGGCGAGGTAGATGTCGTCCTTGACAAGGGTCGTGACCTCATCTCCTTTGGCCCCAAGTCCGACTACCACCACAACCAGACATGCTCCTCCATAGGTAAGGAACTTTTTATACAGATTGCTTCAACACATTTGTGATGACACTGCAGAGCTTAATAAGTTAGTATATGCAAGTTCTATACTTTGTGGTTGTATCAGTGTAATGAATTTGATGTTCCAGACTGTTGCATGCACACTCAAACTCACTACATTGATCCTTTTTTGTTTTCCCCCATGGCTCTCGCTTTGTCCTTGCACATATAGTTCAGAGAGTAAAACAGGAACATTATGCCATCACTGAATACAGGAGTATGATATCCATATCATTTTCAGTAAAAAGGGGTTGAGATATTTAGCTCCTCTACAATCAGTATGATTTTATATGTATATGTTAACAAATAATTTCAGTCTAAAAAATATCACTAGAACCAGCATGAAAATTTGACCTCTTGGAACATGAAAACAGTGGCTTACTTCAGCAGGCAAGCTTAGGAGATGGTTCACAATTAACATCTGAGTTCACAAATATGTCTCCTGATTTCCATCTCAGAGGTTGATGAATACAGATGTTGTTATGTTGATTACATCTGCGTGTGCACAAAGTGGTCATGGTGAATTAAAAAATAACAGAAACAGAGGGCCCTCTTTTAAAGTGCTGCAATTGTTTTTTAGTTTGATATGTCTCCACAATATGGTTGTTTGCATTTCTCGAATACAGAGGCCCTATGATCTTCTTAACTTATCTGAAAAATATTATTTGACATTTCAGGCCTTGGATTACTGTCGGCTATGAGATGAAGTTCGGAGAAAGGAGCTAAAACTTGACTCACCAGGTCTGCTCTATTGTGCCATACAGTTCATATTTTGGTAGTCTTGCTTCTTTGGAAATTTCTAAAATTCAAAGTTACCCTCGAAATGGTAGGGAATGGACAGAACTAGAGCAGGGCCATTGTCAGCTTCTGTGTTGGTAGGGCGATTCTTAGGCACACCAAGATACTGGTCCTGGACGAAGCCACTGCTTCGGTGGATAGTGCAACCGATAACCTGATCCAGAACACACTACAACATCATTTTTCCGGGTCAATTGTCATCACAACCGTGCATCGAATCACCTCGGTCCTTCTTAACGATATAGTCTAGATTCTTGGCAATGGTTAGCTATCATCTTACCCCTTCATATCATTACCCATTTATTTTGTGGACTGATGAACACCGCCAAATAAAAATTGCAGGCCTGGCTGTGGAATCTGGAGCAACCATGGCTAGCCAAGTTGTTGGAACACAAATTTTCTCTGTTCTCAAAGCTTGTGGTGGAATCCATGATGAGGTTGATACACACTTGAGGCAGGATCACAAATGTTATCAAAATGAAATTTTACCTTATCCAAATTGTGGTATGCAAATATTAGAAAGGTACTATGCCTCTCTGATTCATCGGATGTGGTATAGAAGCTGGCATGTAATATGTGAAATTTGTATAGCTAGGCGCACTACCGGGTATCGAAGGATGTGCTGGCTCTTGACTTATTTCTGCAGGCGGTGGCACACCATGAACTAACTGGAGGAGCCAAACTAGATTTGCAGGCTTTTGCAAAGTGCTAGCACCTAGAGATGATCTGAATTTTCCTCTTGTAAATGTCATGAGGCATGAGCCACAACCTCTTCATAGAACATTAAAACAAAACATTGATCCCCATGTGGGTACACAAACATTGTCCTTTTGATTTATTTTTCCAGTAGATGATTTTGGACCATGTTTTTTTACTCCATGCCCTTTTGCTGTACTAATTTTTTGGGCGATGCCACATAAGTTTATTGCTATACTGAAGTGTTGATTTTAGTATATGTAGTCCTTTTACTTGAGCGGCTGCTCCCGTCCATGGCCTCCTTGATCTGAGGATCTGCTCCTTCCCCACGTTTGCCCACGAGGACAACGAGGCACAGCGGTGGCCACTAGCAGCGCCAGAAGGAGCTTCCATTAAGGCAGGATGGTGTGCAAGTTCCTCTTTTTTCTAAGCTCAGGTTCCTCTTTCTTACATGAGTTATTCTTAAATATTGATTTGATTTGTAGGATTTACATTAGTTGGTGTAATCTGATTAACTTGAATTGTTTTATGGTGACCATTATAATTTTTGTGAGTTTTAGTTGTTCGCCCGTTGCAACGCACGGGCACTTTTACTAGTAAGTAATAATAAATGGGCTGTAAAATAAAAAAATACAACAATCAGACAATTAGTTCCAAAATAGTGTTTTCTTTCGGATTTTGATATTTTAAATTTCATTGTTTTTGTACGGGTAAAATTTCATTGAATTTAAATTAAGGTATATTTAGATTTAAAATTAATTTGAATCTGGCTAGAAATTTCAGGTTGTATGCTGTTTGGGGCAGATTTGGAGACTAATTTGTGGGTCTACTAGGTTGACGTGTACTTTGGCTTTGTCAACTTAGTCCACAAACGATTCTAGCAGCAGTGACCGTTGGATGTTAATCCAACGGCCGTGCTGCTTCTTCAATATCTGATCTTCTTGCTCCAGCCGCCCAAACCAGCTCCGGTGGGACTGCCTGCTCCCGCCTCCCGTGGCCGGCTGTGCTGCCGCACAGGCCGCACCGCCCCACCCTACTTCATTGCTGGCCAGGCCATTCCTCTACTCACCCACACCTCCTGTTATTTTCCGGCGACGGCAGCCGGACCAGTAAACCCTCATACTCCCCACCGCGTGGGCAACCATTGCTAAGTCTTCCCCGGCTCCGTGTCGTTCCCTTTCTAGGCCTTACCGTCGTCCACCGCCATGGTGCTCTCGGCGCGGCCTGGTCAACTTGGTCAACAAACGACATCCATCGGCCGTGGACTGTACACGCAAAATAATGATTCCTCCACCTGGCAGCTGGGACCCACCGGAAGGGCCTCTGTATTTCGCGAAAAAAACGTTCCCCCCGCTAACATGTCGGACCCACCAGCTATATCTTCGTACGCAAGGAAGTGCCTCCTTATTACGTACAAAAAATGAATACCCCCCTGCTAGCTGGGACCCACCATACTGGGAGGATGACTTGTGGGCCAACAAAGTTGACGGGGACGGAGGGCTTTGTCAACTTAGTCAATATGAACGATTCTAGCTCCAGTGACCGTATGATGTCCATCCAACGGCCGTAGTGCTTCTTCAACCTCTGGTCTTCTTGCTCCAGCCGCCCAAAACAGCGCCGGTCGTGCCGCATGCTCCTGCCTCCCGTGGCCAGCTGTGCTGCCGCGGAGGCCTCACCGCCCCCTACTATTCCCACCGCTGGCCAGGCCATGCAGCGACGGCAGCCTCACACCGCAGCCGAACCAGTGAACCCTCATACTCCTCTCCGTGCGGGCTTCCACTGTCGCGTCTTCCCCGACTCCATGTCATCCCCTTCCTAGGCCTCGTCGTCGTCCACCGCCGTGGTGCTCTCCGTGTGGCGTGGTCAACGTGGTCAAGGAACGACTTCCATCGGAAGAGTACTGTACGTGGAGAGGCTGATAGCCCAGTTTTTTGTGATTTGCCAAGTAAGTCGCTTTGTCAGGCCTGTTGGGCTGCAAATTTTTCAAGACGAAGAGAGCTTTCATTCGGCTGGCCAAGAATATGGTCCATCAGTAATGAGAAATGGGTTGTACATTTTTAAAACACATCAAACCGGCAATTAGTTTCAAATATCTTTTTTTTTCATTTCAAGATTTTAAATTACATTAATTTTTATGTGTGGAGAATTTGTTGGATTTTATATTGATATACATTTATTTTTAAAACCAGTTTGAATGTGAGTCGAAATTTAGGGATTAAAAACAGTTCGGACCGCACCGAAATATGCAAAATTTCGTATAATTTTTTAACCGTGGCCACAATTTGGGTTGTAATGCTAACAAAAAGAATATAGGCTCCAAAAAAACCTTAAGAATTAGCAAATGGGCTGAAAATTATTAGAAATAACGGCAGATGGGTTGTATGCTGTTTTCCACAGATTTGAGGCTTTCCTAAAAAAGGTTGACGCACAAGCAGTGACTGTTGGATGTTCATCCAACGGCCGTCGTGCTTCTTCAATCTCTGCTTTTCCTGCTCCAGTCGCTCAAACAAGCGCCTCACTGCCTGGTTCCTCCTCCCCGCGGCCGGCTGTGCTGCCGTGCAGGCCTCACCGCCCCACCGTACTCCCATCGCTAGCCTAGCCATCTCTCTACTCACCCACACCTGCTGTTATTCTCCGGCGATGGCAGACGAACCAGTAAACCCTCATACAGTCGTACTTCCCTCCGCGTGGGAAACAACTGTCGAGTCTTCCCTGCCTCCGTGTCGTTCCCTTCCTAGGCCTCGCCGTCGTCCACCGCCCTGATGCTCTCGGCGCGGCCTGGTCAACGTGGTCAACGACCGACATGCATCCGAAGTGGACTGTACGTGGAGAGGCCGACAGCTGGGTCCACGGCCACACGCAAGGAAATGCCTCCTTATTACGCGCAAAATAATGATTCCTCCACCTGACATCAGGGACCCACCGAAAGGGCCTCTGTATTTCGCGAAAAAACGTTACCGCCGCTGATAGCTCAGACCCACCAGCTATATCTTTGCACGCAAGGAAGTGCCTCCTTATTACGCACAAAAAAATGAATACTCCCCCTGTTAGCTGGGACCCAGTATAGTGGCAGGCTGACTTGTGGGCCTACTAAGTTGACGGGGACGGAGGGCTTTGTCAACTTAGTCAATATGCATGATTCTAGCTCTAGTGACCATACGATGTCCATCCAACGACCGTAGTGCTTCTTCAACCTCTGGTCTTCTTGCTCCAGCCGCCCAAACCAGCGCCGGTCGTGCCTCGTGCTCCTGCCTCCCGTGGCCGGCTGTGATGCGGCGGAGGCCTCACCGCCCCTACTACTCCCACCGCTGGCCAGGCCATCCCTCTACTCACCCACACCCCCTGTTACTCTGCGGCGACGGCAGCCTCACACCACAGCGAACCAGTGCCCTCGTACTCCTCTACGCGTGGGCATCCACTGCCGCGTCTTCCCCGGCTCCGTGTCGTCCCCTTTCTAGGCCTCGCCGTCGTCCACCGCCCTGGTGCTCTCGGCGCGGCTGGTCAATGTGGTCAAGGAACGGCTTCCATCGGACGTGGACTGTACGTGGAGAGGCTCACAGCTGGGTTCACGGCTGCAGCGAGGAAGTGCCTCCTTATTACGTGCAAAATAATTATTCCTCCACCTGACAGCGGGGACCCATCGGACGGGCCACCGTATTTTGCCCCCCTGACTGCTGGGACCCACCAGCTACATCTTCGCACGCAAGGAAGTGCCTGACAGTCGGGACCCACCTGGTCGAAGCGTACGTAGCGTTGTCATTCTGGTCGCGAACGTGTACGTACATATATACTGGTGGATGTAGAGGCGCGCACGTGTCGTAGTAGAGGTGGCCAGGGTGCAAGAAAGAAAATACAGTCACATATGTGTACATACGGGCGGGGTCTCGAACGCCTACTCGCGCATACGTACGGCGAGGGCTCGTTGACATGGCTGGGTCGGAACGGAGAAACAACGTCGTCGTCGTGTTCATAGGGAGGCAACAGAATACGTCGTGTTCATGGGGAGGCAACGGAATGCGTCGCGTTCATGGGGAGGCAACGGAATGCTCGTGTTCATCGGGAGGCAACTGAACGCATGGGAGCCAACCGGCTGGGTCGGAACAGAATGCGTGGTCGTGTTCATCGGGAGGGCTTGGACGGAATAGGCGATGGAAACAAGGCCTGGCGTACCGCACAACGGAGGAAATGGACCTCCTACGTTTGGAACAGGGTCCTGTTGATCGGGAAGGGTCTGGCGTACTGCAAAACGGAGGAAACGGACCTCCTACGATCGAAATGGGGGTCCTGTTCATCGGGAGGGGTGTGGCGTGTTTTGTAATTCTTTTTGTCGATATGTTTTATTATTTTTGTCTTTGTTTTGCTTTACCTTTCTTTTCTTTTTCTTTTCACTTTTTATTTATTTTCCGTGTGCCTTTGACTTTTCCTCTTATTTACATTTTATTATTGTGTGCTTGTTACGTCTCTTCTTTGTTTCTTTTTCTCCTTCTTTTATTTTTATTTTCATTTTTCATTTTCATTTCATTTTGTCCTTGCTTATGTATTTTCTGTTTCCTTTTATTTGGTTATAGCATACTACTTGTTGCAAATTTCTAGTGGTCCTAGTTGCAAAAAGAATTGCCTACCAAGATTGTTTTTTAATATCATTCTCATTTGCACATTCACCAAATTGCAGTTGTTATCCTTTGTTTTATTTCTCCTTTTTCTTGATAGACTCGTGTATGTGATTTTGTTGATACACACATGCATGAATGTTGGTGCATATTGATGGTACGTGAAAACCATCAGTACCCTCGATAGGGTGGTGAACGTGGCCGGAAGAAGTAGATCGGAGATCACTCGAGGGAGTTACCCAGGTTCGGGCCTTCTTGGAGGAGTATCACCCTACATCCTACTTCTATTTTGTATTCATGGTGACACAAGAGTATCACCCTACATCCTACTTCTATTTTGTATTCATGGTGACGTACCTTGTGCGAGGGTTACAATGGAGGGATGATATCTGACTACCGAGAGTACTTTCTACGAGAGTAGATTGGAATGGTTGCCCTAGCCCCCACCTTATATAGGTGATGGGGGCTTGGGTTTAACATATGGCATATCCAGTCTGGCTGCGGCCATCCTGACTTGTGCATCAAGGTGGTCCCCCGATGCATATCCGGTCTCCAGGACTCCCTCGTGTCGTTGGATCTTCGCCAAGCTTCATGGGCCATGAGACAAGCTTGGTGGATTGAAGTCGGGTGCGTGATGACCGGCGCTCGTTGGTGCTGGTCATTCTTCCTCGACTGCGCCCTTTGCAGATCTGGAGGCCTCCATCTTCTTCAACCAAGGTTGCCTCCGTTGGCTCTGCCTCGTGTAGCCTCCGATTGCCGGAGTTGGTCCTGTTTGGAGGCTGGAGGTGGGAGGTGACACCGGAGAAATCCAAGTTGTATCCGCGTCGGTTGGTCCATGGAGACTACATGAGCGCCTCCCCACCTTCTGCCTCCACCCGTCAAGGTCCTCTTGGTGGCACTGTGTGGTTTTTATTCCTGTCGAAGGGCTCCATCGTCTTAAAGCTGTTATATACCTCAGTTTTCTATATCTTTACTTACAGGCTAGGTGGAGCTTGCTAGCTTTCCTCAACACTTTAGGGTCTCTTTGATTTAAAGGATTTTTATAGGATCTTTGAAGGATCGGAATCTTTAAGAATTTTTCCTATGTTGTGGGTTCGTTCGGAGTGGAGGAGTAGAAAACAAAGGAATTGAAAACTTTACAGAAATGTGCTTTGCCCGACTAAGAGAAACCTTGGAACGTGAAAGAGAGGGACGCAAGATTTTGATGCGTTCAGCGTGAACTAGTAAAACCAAAGGAACCGTGAGATAAAAACCAGTGCATGCACCTGCCTCTCATTGTATGAAAATAGTTTTTTATTCACCTGTACATGCAGCTTGCTTGGTCGCTAGCTTGGCACTCACATGCAGAGATTTTTTTAATACGGCCAACTCACGCTTTGCATCGGGCTTCTGCCCAAACATTGGGTTGGAGTAGAATTTTTAGTTCCCGTAAAAAATACATGATAGGTGAACTTTCCTGTAGATTGAGCGAGGACGTTCCTTTGAACCGAACGCATCACAGGTTATTTTTTCAAATGAAACCAGATCTACGAAAATTCCTGCAGAATTCCTGCACACCGAAAGGGGCCTGGTCGTTTGATTCGTAGGATTGAATCATTTTTTTAAGAATTCATTTGTACTACATTTCACAGGAATTCTAACATCCACTTTTCAATCCTACGTTTTTTCTATTTTCGTGTTTTTGCAATCCTATGAATCAAAAAAGGCCCTTATATCTTGCCATTGCATTTTATCCTTGTAAGTTGTTGACTGAATGTCCTGGCCAATTGATGGTTCTGTAATTCGAAGTCGGGCAAGGATCGAGCTCTTCTCGGACTCGGCTGAGTATACTCTCTAAAGAAAAATACTACGTCCGCTTATGTATCTCATTCACATTCCGGCGACGGTGGCAACGTGTTGGACATCATTCATGTATCCCGCGGTCCTCCCCTGCGCAAGAACAAGAAGGCTGATCTGAATTCCGAACTGCCAAAGGAGGACTCGGTAATTAAGCATGTTACAAACATGAGTCGACACCGCCGTGCGTGCATGCATGTGCAATGACCAGATCAAGCAAAGGATTGGTAGCGTGCAAACCATAATTTCGCGTTGCTGTAAAATGTTCTCCTAGATGCCAATAATTCCAGGGGAGGCTGCCTCACTATCGGCTTCCTAGAAAGTAGCATGGATGTAGGCAGGCATTTTCCCCCCAAAGATGTGACCAGGCTAGCAGCACCTAATGGCTTGGCATGATTCCGGCATTGCGATCGAGCTAGTGAGATATGATTTATTTTACTTTTTGGCGGGATAGTGACATCTGATTTGGACATGCTAACAGCTGGGTTTGCTGGTGTTAATAGTGTCATATACTCATATATGTACGTCGCCAATAAACAAAGTAGCAAGTCGAAGACGAACGTCACGGTAAATGATGCTCCAAATAAAAAACAGTATGTGTCTTATTGGACTTGGACCTCTTCTGTACGGTAGTTCTGTGCATGTGAGCATGACATTTTCTAGTATAGTTCTTAAAAAATAAAGCAAAAAACCGGGACAATTGTCCAACCCTCCGTTCCATATTAATTGTCGCTCAAACGGATGTATCTAGCACTAAAATACGTCTAGATACATCTGTTTCAGCGACAACTAATATGGAACGGAGGGAGTAGTATATACTAAGTAGAGAAGACCGTATGCGGTATGCACACTCGAGTTTTCGCATCCGTAGTTCCTAACCTAGTCGTGTCAATGTGGGAGAAGATTTCTCTCATAAAATGATATGGAATTCCTCAAAAAATATAAACATATGGAACAAGAATTCAGTTCAAAAAACGGCGGAAGATGAATTACTCTATCAAGTTTTCATTGTTAACACCAGTAATTTGAATCCATTTTTTTGGTATACTTTCTTAAGGCATAGCCTCTGGCGCCACCAATTGCGGCAAAGAAAGGAGACTTCGTCGAAGTAGGGGGATATTAACTTTTTACAAAGGCCAACATATAGAGGATACCAAGTACAAATAGCCTGTTGAACTACACAGTATCAAAAAATGATAATCGAGAAGGAACTACACAATATCATGAGCTAGTCAATACGTCGAAAATGCGCATAACCCAAATTATTACGGAAAAGGAGAATGCCTTTGGTGTTCATAGGAGCAATGTTTTTAACCAACTAGCAAACATGCCCGTGCGTTGCAACGGGAAAAAACAAACACCACAAGTTCTAGCTCAACCAATTGAGCATAGCGTAAGACCTCACCTCCATGTTCTCTATTTGAACATGACACTGGAATCAAGTTTCCACTTATCCACTTTTCCACCCTTGTCATCGATAGCCGCCCTGCCAATTGTTACTAAGCAAGGTTGGCCAGGCCCAAGAAATGAATGGTTTAGCATCCTTCGTGTTCGGCTAGACTAAGAAGGTTGGACAAAGATTTATTATCATTCGGCTAATATAGTAGGGAAAATCGAGTAGTTTGTGTTGGACACACCATGAAATTTGAGTCCGACTCCTCATGTGTTGTGACTGGTGGCACTGGGCTGAGCGAGGCTGGCTTCTACGTGACAATGTCTAGCAGAGGAGCATGTCAGTGACCGGCATCTGTTGGTCGACTCGGTCATACCAAAGACGCAATGGAGAAAAAACATCACATGTAGTCGTGGACATAACTTTTTTCTTAAAGTTTGAACATATATTCATTCCCGGCATTACACCGGCGCTTTCAATATTATTATTCAGTCTTAGGAATCTGTCTAAATAGCAGCCACCACGTATAGGCATGGGTGGCTCCTAGTTTAGGAATCTGTTTAATTAGCCCACCACTTAAATAGAAGATTAGCCTCTACGTACGGATATCATGGAAATTTGGCACAATTTTTCCTCAATTCTCGTTCCTTTAGGAATCTGTTTAATTAACCCACCACTTAAATAGAAGATTAGCCTCCACGTACGGATATCATGGAAATTTTGACTGGATCGAGATACAGTGTTTAGGGCGCCGACTCTCGAAATCTAATGCCTCACATGAGATCAGTTTTCCTTTCTGAAAGGAAAAGACCAGAGGCCACATGAGCTAACTTTTAAAAGCCTTCATCTGATAGCAGCCAACACAAGGGCACCGAATAGACGCCACGGTCTTGACATTTCTCTGTCAACACAGAGATCCTACCGCATTAGGAAGAAACCAGATAAGATAGGGAAGTGGATACAGATTCAGAAGAAAAACACGCCAGCTGAAAAGATACTGTAGCCAACGGCATCCCCGGTTCCCCTCCCTTCCAACGAAAAAACGGCACCCCCGGTAACAAGTTGCCCAATTGGCGCTTGCCTAGTCACTGTAACGTGCTGTCTTCCGTCTCCCGTCTCCCGTCTCGGTAAACGCCTTTGCCTCTTATGTATCTCGTCGGCGGGAGGCGCCTTTGTCGCTTCCGGCTTCGTCATGCCCTTATTGCCCAGCTATCCGAAATGACAGCAGGATCCCGTACAGCAGTCCGGACAAAAGATTGACAAGCAGACATCCTACTAGTTCCTAGGCCAATCCGTTTACTGAACACCTTCTACTGGATGTGTGGATCCATGCAGCATGAACAAGCCTCAGCACCATTAATTTCAGTGGTAAGATTGGGTACAATCGTGAAGCTTGGTCCATCAGTTCTACGTTCATGTTTCCTCCATCCGGCAACGTGTTGGGCCTGGTGCATGTTTCCTCCATCCTCCGTCCCTCCTTTGCGCAGGAACGAGATGGCTGCTCTGAATTCCGAACTGTCAAAGGAGGGCTCAGTAAGTAAGCACGTTGCAAACATGAATCAATACTGCCGTGCGTACGTACATGCACGCGCAATGACCTGATCAACCAAAGGATCATTAATGTGCAAAAAAAAAACAAAGGGTTATTAGCAGATTCCAGGATCCGTAATTTCGCGTTGCTATAGAATGTCGATGCTGGTTGTCTAAGATAGTTTGGGCATATTCAATGTAGGCATCTAGAAGCGTCAAAGAGTGAGCTCGGCAAACATTTATTGTCATTGAAAGAAGACTTTACGTAAATAGTTTGCCGAGTACGCTTCCGCGGGAGCTCGGCAAATATTTACTGTCAAGGAAAAAAGTATTTTCATAAACATATTGCCGAGTACTTAGCCAAGACTCTCGGCAAAGATGGACTGAATCAAGTGGAGCCCTCGCTGCTCTCGCTCCCGCTGGAGGGGGACGTGTCGCCCTTGCCGTCATCGTCGCTGGAGGTGTCGCTTTCCTCACCCTCGATGCAGCACCTCACGAGGTCGCCGGTGACCCAAAAGATCTTCACAAAGAGTGTGGCGACCCCGCAGTACTTGAACTGGAGGACGAGCCCCTCTTCAAGCCGCGAGCAAGGGCAAATGAGTTCCACCCCCGTTTCAGGAACATGAAGCCGGTGGGCGTGAACTCCGTCGCCACCCACGAGGGGCTGTTGCAGCAGCCGTCCGCCTGCACTCACAGGCTCACGGCGCTCGATCCGCCATCTCCGCCGCAAAAGGAGTCTGGAAGCCGGAGCTAGGTGCAAGGCCGGTGGTGCACGTCCACGATGAACTTGCCGACCGCCTCGGCGGAGTGGGTCCTAAGTGGGCTGCGGCACCTCGCCCTCCGCGCCCGTGCCCGCGGGCGCCGCCCCTTCCGTAGCAGCTCGGGCCGACGTCGGCGGCCACAGGAGAGCGCCCGCGCCCCCGGGGCGGCACCTTGGGTGTTGCGGCAGCTGCGTGATAACCCATAAGTATAGGGGATCGCAACGGTTTTCGAGGGTAGAGTATTCAACCCAAATTTATTGATTTGACACAAGGGAGCCAGAGAATATTCTCAAGTATTAGCAGCTGAGTTGTCAATTCAACCACACCTGGAAACTTAATATCTACAGCAAAGTGTTTAGTAGCAAAGTAATATGATAGTAGTGGTAACGATAGCAAAAGGTAACGGTAGCAAAAGTAATATTTTTGGTGTTTTGTAGTGATGATAACAATAGCAACGAAAAAGTAAATAAGCGAAGAACAATATATGGAAAGTTCGTAGGCAATGGATCAGTGATGGAGAATTATGCCGGATGTGGTTCATCATGTAACAGTCATAACCTAGGATGACACAGAACTAGCTCCAATTCATCAATGTAATGTAGGCATGTATTCTGAATATAGTCATACATGCTTATGGAAAAGAACTTGCATGACATCTTTTGTCCTACCCTCCCGTGGCAGCGGGGTCCTAATGGAAACTAAGGGATATTAATGCCTCCTTTTAATAGAGTACCGGAACAAAGCATTAACACATAGTGAATACATGAACTCCTCAAACTACGGTCATCACCAGGAGTGGTCCCGATTATTGTCACTTCGGGGTTGCCAGATCATAACAAATAGTAGGTGACTATAGACTTGCAAGATAGGATCAAAAACTCACATATATTCATGAAAACATAATAGGTTCAGATCTGAAATCATGGCACTCGGGCCCTAGTGACAAGCATTAAGCATAGCAAAGTCATAGCAACACCAATCTCAGAACATAGTGGATACTAGGGATCAAACTCTAACAAAACTAACTCAATTACATGATAAATCTCATCCAACCCATCACCGTCCAACAAGCCTACGATGGAATTACTCATGCACGGCGGTGAGCATCATGAAATTGATGATGGAGGATGGTTGATGATGACGATAGCGACGGATTCCCCTCTCCGGAGCCCTGAACGGACTCTAGATCAGCCCTCCCGAGAGAGTTTAGGGCTTGGCGCCGGCTCCGTATCGTAAAACGCGATGAATCCTTCTCCTTTATTTTTTTCTCCCCGAACACGAATATATGGAGTCAAGGTTGAGGTCGGTGGAGCTCCAGGAGGCCCACAAGGCAGGGGGGGGCGCGCCGCCCACCCTCGTGGCTAGGGTGTGGGCCCCCTGGCCTTGATTCTTTGCCAGTATTTTTTATTATTTTCAAAAATAATCTCCGTGGAGTTTCAGGTCATTCCGAGAACTTTTGTTTCTGCACATAAATAACACCATGGCAGTTCTGCGGAAAACATCATCAGTCCGGGTTAGTTCCATTCAAATTATGCAAGTTAGAGTCCAAAACAAGGGCAAAAGTGTTTGGAAAAGTAGATACGATGAAGACGTATCAACTCCCCCAAGCTTAAACCTTTGCTTGTCCTCAAGCAATTCAGTTGACAAACTAAAAGCGATAAAGAAAAATTTTTACAAACTCTGTTTGCTCTTGTTGTTGTAAATATGTAAAGCCAGCATTCAAGTTTTCAGCAAAGATTATGAACTAACCATATTCACAATAACGCTTGGGTCTCATGTTTACTCATATCAATGGCATAATCAACTAGCGAGCAATAATAATAAATCCCGGATGACAACACTTTCTCAAAACAATCATAATATGATATAACAGGATGGTATCTCGCTAGCCCTTTTCGAGACTGCAAAATATAAATACAGAGCACCTTTAAAGATCAAGGACTGACTAGACATTGTAATTCATGGTAAAAGAGATCCACTCAAGTCATACTCAATGTAGACTAACAGTAATTAATGCAAATGACAGCGGTGCTCTCCAACTGGTGCTTTTTAATAAGAGGATGATGACTCAACATAAAAGTAAATAGATAGGCCCTTCGCAGAGGGAAGCAGGGATTTGTAGAGGTTCCAGAGCTCGGTTTTGAAATAAAGGTGAATAAATTTTGAGCGGTATACTTTCATTGTCAACATAACAACCAAGAGATGACGATATCTTCCATGCTACACACATTATAGGCGGTTCCCAAACAGAATGGTAAAGTTTATACTCCCCCTCCACCAACAAGCATCAATCCATGGCTTGCTCGAAACAACGAGTGCCTCCAACTAACAACAGTCCCTGGGGAGTTTTGTTTACAATTATTTTGATTTGAGTTGCATAAAAGATGGGACTGGGCATTCCGGTGACCAGCCATTTTCTCGTGAGTGAGGAGCAGAGTCCACTCCTCTTGAGAATAACCTGCCTAACATGGAAGATACGGACAGCCCTAGTTGATACATGAGCTATTCGAGCATACAAAACAGAATGTTTATTTGAAGGTTTAGAGTTTGGCACATACAAATTTACTTGGGACGGCAGATAGATACCGTATATAGGTAGGTATGCTGGACTCATATGGAACAACTTTGGGGTTTATGGGATTGGATGCACAAGCAGTATTCTCGCTTAGTACAGGTGAAGGCTAGAAAAAGACTGGGAAGCGACCAGCTAGAGAGCGACAACAGTCATGAACATGCATTAAAGTTAATCAACACCGAATGCAAGCATGAGTAGGATATAATGCACCATGAACATAAATATCGTAGAGGCTATGTTGATTTTGTTTCAACTACATGCGTGAACATGTGCCAAGTCAAGCCACTCGAATTGTTCAAAAGAGGATACCACCTTATCATACCACATCACAACCATTTTAATAGCATGTTGGCACGCAAGGTAAACCATTATAACCTCCTAGCTAATTAAGCATGGCATAAGCAACTATAATCTCTAATTGTCATTGCAAACATATTTATTCATAATAGGCTGAATCAGGAACGATGAACTAATCATATTTACAAAAACAAGAGAGGTCGAGTTCATACCAGCTTCTCCCATCTCAATAAGTTCATCATATAATCATCATTGTTGCCTTTCACTTGCACGACCGAATAGTATGGATAATAATAACAGTGCATGTGCATTGGACTAAGCTGGAATCTGCAAGCATTCAATAAACAGGAGAAGACAAGGCAATATGGGATCTTTTGTCAGATCAACAATAATGCGTATAAGAGCTACTTTACCAGTTTAATTATGGTCTTCTCCTATCAACCCCCAAAGAAAATAAAAGAAATAAACTATTTACACGGGAAAGCTCCCAACAAGTAAAAGAAGAACAGGAAATTTTTTTGGGTTTTCTTTTTAATTACTACTACAAGCATAGAAATTAAAACTAGCTAAAAGCTACAACTAATTTTTTTTGGTTTTTCTTAAGGTTTATCAAACACACAAGAAGAAAGCATAAAAAGAAAAATAAACTAGCATGGATATTACAGTGAAAAGGTATGAGCACCGACATCTAGCAATGAGTGTGTGAACATGAATGTAATGTCGGTGAGAAGTACGTACTCCCCCAAGCTTAGAATTTTGGCCTAAGTTGGTCTATGGCCACAGCTGGCCTGGCGGATATCCAAAGTAATAGTTGGGATCGTACTGTGAAGAAGCCTCGGATTGCCACTGGTTGGCAATTGCCTCCGGATCCCACTGATAATTAGACTGTCGTGGAGGATCAAATTGTGATTCCGGCTCTGGCTCTGTAGTTGTTGTAGGGTTCCGGTAGGCATGAATGGCCTCTAACGGAACAAGGTACTTGTCTGCAGATAAATGAAACAAGGAAGGAGCAGGCAGGGTAATAGTCTCAGGATGATGTTTATCATAGAACAATTTGTATTTAAGCTCATTTTCCATATTCTTAGCAATAAAATCATGTGCTACCATACTCTTATAATCTAAATAAAAAGGAGGCAGCAATTTTTCTTCCTTCTCATAATGCCTAATAGGTATGTTAAAATGTGCAGCTAGGCGCGAGGCGAAGATGCCTCCAAAGACGGGGCCCTTAGTACGGTTAAGATTTAACCGCTTTGCAATAATAGCATCCATGATGAATGTATCATCACGAAATAAGGCATGGCACAAAATAACAATATCAGGGGCACTCAGGTTTCCATAATTTCCGCGCCCAATTAAGCATCTACTAGGAAATATAGCAAAGTAACGTAGAACAGGAAAGTGTATGCTAGTAGTTCGTGCATCGGAAACCTTCCTCGTTTCCCCTACAGTGATGGTATCAATAAACCCATCCACATCGTCACGATGTGGTTCCTCTATGATGCCCTCAAAAGGGATCAAACAAACCCGACAAAAATCACGAAGTGACATCTCTTTATGCTCATCATATAAATAAAACTCCACCGTAGGTGGTGAGCTCCTAGCATGGAAATGAAATTTTTGCACAAAGATATTGGTGAGTAAGAGATATTGTTCGCGTTGGTCGTGGAGGAAGGCGGTGAGGCCTGTATTCTCAGCCAATTCATAGAAATCGTCATAAATCTCGGCTGCTCTCAAGAAATCATCACAAGGCCATTCACACGGCCGGACCTCCGCGGTGCGAGGAAGATTATACTTGGGTCTCTTATTCTCCTCACTTTGCTTATCCTTCGAGCTACGGCTCGATGAGCCCCTCAAAGATCTCTTCATTATTTTCTGAAAAATTCTGAAATTTTTCATAACTTCAAAATAAAAGTGAACCAAACTCAACAAAGTTGATAACAACTACTCCTACAAGTGCCTAGAACTTATATCATGCATTAGAACTACTTGGAACCATATAAATTTGACATGCAAGCTCAAGAACATAGTCACCTAGGTAGCACAAATTTGCAATGAATAAAGCATTAGAACAAAAACTAATTGGACCAACGGAGGAGTCACATACCAAGCAACAATCCCCCAAAGCAGTTTTGTGAGAGGTGCTTTGAGCAAGGAGATTGAAAATCGCAGCAAAATGAGCTAGAACTCGTGCTTGAGCTGGTTAGTGGTGTTTGTGGGAGGAAGAAGAAATGTGTGGGTGCAGGAATAAGTGGAGGGGAGCCACCATGGGCCCACGAGGCAGGGGGCGCGCCCAAGGGGGTGGGCGCGTCGTGGACCCTTGTGGCCAGGTGCTTGCTCCCCTACTGTGTTCTTAGTGCCAGATATTTTCAAATATTTCAGAAAAAAATCATATTTAAATTTCAGGGCATTTGGAGAGCTTTTATTTTCAGGGTATTTTTTATTGCACGGATAATTCAGAAAACAGACAGAAATTACTATTTTTGCTTTATTTAATATAAATAACAGAAAGTAAAACGAGGGTACAGAGAGTTGTGTTTTCTAAATTCATCCATCTCATGCTCATCAAAAGGAATCCACTAACAAGATTGATCAAGTCTTGTTAACAAACTCATTTCGAGTAACATGAAACTGGAGAAATTTCGAATAACACTACGTTACCTCAACGGGGATATGCACATCCCCAGCAATAAGAATATCATATTTCTTCTTGACAGTAGGAAGAGGAAATTCAAAACCTCCAAAAATAATCGATGGAATTTTTTCAATAGAATTGATATTGTGGACTTGAGGTTGTTTCCTCGGAAAGTGTACCGTATGCTCATTGCCATTAACATGAAAAGTGACATTGCCTTTGGTGCAATCAATAACAGCCCCTGCAAGATTCAAAAAGGGTCTTTCAAGAATAATAGACATACTATCGTCCTCGGGAATATCAAGAATAACAAAGTCCGTTAAAATAGTAACGTTTGCAACCACAACAGGCATATCCTCACAAATACCGACAGGTATAGCAGTTGATTTATCAGCCATTTGCAAAGATATTTCAGTAGGTGTCAACTTATTCAAATCAAGTCTACGATATAAAGAGAAGCATAACACTAACACCGTCTCCAAGATCACATAAAGCAGTTTTAACATAGTTTCTTTTAATGGAGCATGGTGTAGTTGGTACTCCTGGATCTCCTAGCTTCTTAGGTATTCCACCCTTAAAAGTATAATTAGCAAGCATGGTGGAAATTTCATCTTCCGGTATCTTTCTTTTATTAGTAACAATATATTTCATGTACTTAGCATAAGGATTCATTTTAAGCATATCAGTCAATCGCATACGCAAAAAGATAGGTCTAATCATTTCAGCAAAGCGCTCAAAATCCTCATCATCCTTTTTCTTGGATGGCTTAGGAGGAAAAGGCATGGATTTCTGAACCCAAGGCTCTCTTTCCTTACCGTGTTTCCTAGCAACAAAGTTCTTTTATCATAACATTGATTCTTTGATTGTGGGTTATCAAGATCAACAGCAGGTTCAATCTCTACATCATTGTCATTACTAGGTTGAGCATCAACATGAACATTATCATTAATATTATCACTAGTTACATGTTCATTACCAGATTGTGTTTCAGCATCAGAAATAGAGATATCATTTGGATTCTCAGGTGTGTCAATAACAGGTTCACTAGAAGCATGCAAAGTCCTATTATTTTTCTTTTTCTTCCTTTTAGAAGGACTAGGTGTATCTATATTATTTCTCTGGGAATCTTGCTCAATTCTCTTAGGGTGGCCTTCAGGATACAAAGGTTCCTGATGACCCACAAGTATAGGGGATCTATCGTAGTCCTTTCGATAAGTAAGAGTGTCGAACCCAACGAGGAGCAGAAGGAAATGATAAGCGGTTTCGAGCAAGGTATTCTCTGCAAGTACTGTAATAAGTGGTAACAGATAGTTTTGTGATAGGATAATTTGTAACGAGCAACAAGTAACAAAAGTAAATAAAGTGTAGCAAGGTGGCCCAATCCTTTTTGTAGCAAAGGACAAGCCTAGACAAACTCTTATATAGAGAAAAGCGCTCCCGAGGACACATGGGAATATCGTCAAGCTAGTTTTCATCAAGTTCATATGATTCGCGTTCGGTACTTTGATAATTTGGTATGTGGGTGGACCGGTGCTTGGGTACTGTCCTTACTTGGACAAGCATCCCACTTATGATTAACCTCTATTGCAAGCATCCGCAACTACAACAAAAGTATTAAGGTAAACCTAACCATAGCATGAAACATATGATCCAAATCAGCCCCTTATGAAGCAACGCATAAACTAGGCTTTAAGCTTCTGTCACTCTAGCAACCCATCATCTACTTATTGCTTCCCAATGCCTTCCTCTAGGCCCAAATAATGGTGAAGTGTTATGTAGTTAACGTTCACATAACACTACTAGAGGAGAGACAACATACATCTCATCAAAATATCGAACGAATACCAAATTCACATGACTACTAATAGCAAGACTTCTCCCATGTCCTCAGGAACAAACGTAACTACTCACAAAGCATAATCATGTTCATAGTCAGAGGGGTATTAATATGCATATAGGATCTGAACATATGATCTTCCACCAAATAAACCAACTAGCATCAACTACAAGGAGTAATTAACACTACTAGCAACCTGCTAGCACCAATCCCGGACTTGGAGACAAGAATTGGATACAAGAGATGAACTAGGGTTTTGAGAGGAGATGATGCTGGTGAAGATGTTGATGGAGATTTCCCTCTCCCGATGAGAGGAGCATTGGTGATGACGATGGCGATGATTTCCCCCTCCCAGAGGGAAGTTTCCCCGGCAGAACAGCTCTGCCAGAGCCCTAGATTGGATCCGCCAAGGTTCCGCCTCGTGGCGGCGGAGTTTCGTCCGAGGAGATGGCTTATGATTTTTTTCTCATCGAAAGACTCCATATAGCAGAAGATGGCCATCGGAGGGCCACTAGGGGGCCCACGAGGTAGGGGGCGCGCCCAGGTGGGTAGGGCTCGCCCCCCACCCTCGTGGGCAGGGTGTGGCCCCCTGGTGAACTTCTTGCGCTCAGTATTTTATATATATTCTGAAAACATCTTCCGTGAAGTTTCAGGACTTTTGGAGCTGTGCAGAATAGGTCTCTAATATTTGCTCCTTTTCCAGCCCAGAATCCCAGCTGCCGGCATTCTCCCTCTTTATGTAAACCTTGTAAAATAAGAGAGTATAGGCATAAGTATTGTGACATAATGTGTAATAACAGCCCATAATGTGATAAATATCGATATAAAAGCATGATGCAAAATGGACGTATCAACTCCCCCAAGTTTAGACCTCGCTTGTCCTCAAGAGAAAGCCGAAATCGAAAAATATGTCCACATGTTTAGAGATAGAGGTGTCGATAAAAGTAAAATACGGACATGAGGGCATCATGATCATTCTTAGAACAGTAACTTACATAATTCTTGTCATATGATTTCTTATGCTAGAGTAATAATTCAATCACAATCTCAAGTATGAATCGTAAACTTCATTGAAAACTAACAAACTATAATCTCAGTCATTGGAGCAATTGCAATTTATCATAACATAGGAAAGAGTCAATATATAAGATCTTTTCAGCAAGTCCACATACTCAACTATCATATAGTCTTTCACAATTGCTGACACTCACGCAATACTTATGGGTATGGAGTTTTAATCGGACACAGAGAAAGATAGGGGCTTATAGTTTTGCCTCCCAACGTTTTACCTCAAGGGTAATGTCAACAATAATAGTTCATGAAAACTCACATCCAATTAGCCATATATACCAGGATCTTTCCAACATATTGTGCTTGCCAAAGGATAAAATGTAAAAAGGGAGGGTGAAGATCACCATGACTCTTATGCAAGGTAGGAGATAAAAGTAAAAGATAGGCCCTTCGCAGAGGGAAGCAGAGGTTGTCATGCGCTTTTATGGTTGGATGCACAAAATCTTAATGCGAAAGAACATCACTTTATATTGCCACTTGTGATATGGACCTTTATTATGCAGTCTGTCGCTTTTATTTCTTCCATATCACACGATCGTATAAAGCTTATTTTCTCCCACACTAATAAGGCATACATATTTAGAGAGCAATTTTTATTGCTTGCGCCGATGATAACTTACTTGGAGGATCTTACTCAATCCATAGGTAGGTATGGTGGACTCTCATGGCAAAACTAGTTTAAGGGTATTTGGAAGCACAAGTAGTATCTCTACTTGGTGCGATGAATTTGACTAGCATGAGGGGGAAAGGCAAGCTCATCCATGTTGGATGATCCATGACAATATAATTTATCTCAGATGTTAGAAAACATAACCCATTACGTTGTCTTCCTTGTCCAACGTCAACTCTTTAGCATGTCATATTTTAATGAGTGCTCACAATCATAAAAGATGTCCAAGATAGTATATTTATATGTGAAGACTTGTCTTTCTTTATTACTTCCTATTAATTGCAACGATGACCAAAACTATGTTTGTCAACTCTCAACAACTTTTACTCATCATACTTTTTCTATGTGAGCTCATTACTCCCCATAAGATCCATATGATCTCTTTGTTTCCTTTTTATTTATTTCTCTTTTCTTTTATTCACTTAGGATCATGGAAAAATAATCAAGACCTTGACTCAACACTAATCTTTATTATATATAGCTCACGAACTCGATTACATAGAGGGATCATAAAGCAAAACTCAAAACTAGATCATGCCATAAACTTTATTCTACTAGATCAAGATATTACCAATAGGACCGAACTAAGAAAAATGGTAAAGATAAAAGTGATGGTGATACGATACCGGGGCACTCCCCCAAGCTTGGCAGTTGCCAAGTGGAGTGCCCATACCCGATGCTCAGTTCTTCTTTGTTGGTGGAGAAGATGGAGATGATGATGATGGATAGTCACACATCGAGCGTAAGAGGTCCTCCAGCTTGCGGATAATGCCCTTGAGTGCAACAATATGCTCCTTCAACAAAATATTTTCACGTGTGACATACTTGTTCTGTATACTATCTAACTCAATCATCTTGAAAGCTTCGATCTCAGTTGGGGTAAGAAGATTGTGATCAAGTTGAAGGATGTCTTCTGCTGCCGGAGCGTGATCCTCCGTGGCCTTCTTGATCCCTTCATCCTTGTTGATCTCCATGGGTTCTTCCCTCTTCAGCTCTATCTTCATTAGCCAAGCATCGTTGTCACCATTGTTGGAGGAGGGGGACGACATGATGCCTGGCCTTGACAATCCTGACAGGAAACAACTCAAAATAAGAACAGAGGATATTTGCATGATACAGGAGTCAAAACCTTCGGGAGATTATATAACAAATTTTTACCGACCAAATTACGTGTCGTGTAAGAAAACGGAGTCCGGAAAGTGCACGAGGTGCCCACGAGGTAGGGGGCGCGCCCTGGAGGGTAGGGCGCGCTCTCCACCCTCGTGGAGCCCTCGTGTCCTTCCCGGACTGCTTCTTATTTTTCTGTTTTCCTAAATATTCCAAAACAGAGAAATATTGCCTTAAATACTGTTTTGGAGTCGGTTTACTTACCGTACCACATACCTATTCCTTTTCAGAGTCTGAAACGTTCCGGAAAGTGTCCCTTATGTATTCCTCTGGGGTTACGGTTTCAATAACATTGGCTTCAACATTTATGGGATTACCTGAGATATAATGTTTGATTCTTTGACCGTTCACCACCTTCGGATTTGTGCCTTCGAAGTTGTTGATTTTTATGGCACCAGAACGATAGACCTCCTCGATAACGTAAGGACCTTCCCATTTAGAGAGAAGTTTTCCTGCAAAAAATCTTAAACGAGAGTTGTATAGAAATACATAATCACCTAAATTAAACTCACGCTTTTGTATCCTTTTATCATGCCATCTTTTAACTTTTTCTTTAAACAACTTGGCATTTTCGTAGGCTTGGGTTCTCCATTCATTGAGTGAGCTAAGATCAAATAACCTCTTCTCACCGGCAAGTTTAAAATCATAATTGAGCTCTTTAATAGCCCAATATGCCTTGTGTTCTAGTTCGAGAGGTAAGTGACATGCTTTTCCATAAACCATTTTATACGGAGACATACCCATAGGATTTTTATATGCAGTTCTATAGGCCCATAATGCATCATCAAGTTTCTTGGACCAATTCTATCTAGATCTATTAACAGTCTTTTGCAAAATTAATTTGAGCTCTCTATTACTCAATTCTACTTGACCACTAGACCGAGGGTGATAAGGAGATGCAATTCTACGATTAACATCATATTTAGCAAGCATTTTACGGAAAGCACCATGAATAAAATGTGAACCATCATCTGTCATTAAATATCTAGGGACTCCAAATCTTGGAAAAATAACTTCTTTAAGCATTTTAATAGAAGTGTTATGATCAGAACTACTAGTTGGAATAGCTTCTACCCACTTAGTAACGTAATCAACAACAACTAAATATGTGTATAACCATTAGAGGCAGGAAAAGGTCACATATAGTCAGAGCCCCAAACATCAAATGGTTCAATAACGAGTGAATAGTTCATAGGCATTTCTTGACGTCTACTAATGTTACCAATTCTTTTACATTCATCACAAGATAAGACAAACTTACGGGCATATTTGAAGAGAGTAGGCCAATAAAAACCAGATTGCAATACCTTGTGTGCAGTTCTATCTCCAGCATGGTGTCCTCCATAAGCTTCGGAGTGACACTTGCGTAGGATCTGTTCCTGTTCATGCTCAGGTACACAACGTCTAATAACACCATCTACTCCTTTATAAAGATGCGGGTCATCCCAAAAGTAATGCCTCAAATCATAGAAGAACTTTTTCTTTTGCTGGTATGTGAAACTAGGTGGTATGAATTTGGCAACAATGTAATCAGCATACCATGGAACAGTATGAGAAGCATTTATGACATTTAATTGCTCATCAGGAAAGCTATCATCAATAGGTAGTGGGTCATCAAGCACATTTTCTAACCTAGACAAGTTGTCTGCAACGGGGTTCTCATCTCCCTTTCTATCAACAATATGTAAGTCAAATTCTTGTAGCAAGAGAACCCATCTAATAAGTCTAGGTTTAGCATCTTTCTTTTCCATAAGATATTTAATAGCAGCATGATCGGTGTGAATAGTTACTTTAGAATCAACAATATAAGGTCTGAACTTATCACAAGCAAATACAACTGCTAAGAATTCTTTTTCAGTAGTAGCATAATTTCTTTGAGCATTGTCTAGGGTTTTACTAGCATATTGAATAACGTTTAATTTCTTATCAACTCTTTGCCCTAGAACAGCACCTACAGCATAATCACTAACATCACACATAATTTCAAAGGGTAAATTCCAATCAGGTGGCTGAACAATAGGTGCAGAGATCAATGCTTTCTTAAGTATTTCAAATGCTTCTACACAATCATCATCAAAGACAAATGGTATATCTTTTTGTAATAAATTA